>NW_026000108.1:27420722-27439827 GCF_001458135.2 Marmota marmota marmota | reverse complement strand
GGACCGAGAAGCAGTTTCCATGGGCTCCTAGCCCTGGGCCAGGGCAGTTCCGGGAGCCGGAACTCGGCCGCTCCGTGCTCTGTGTAAGCTCTGATTAGAGTATGCTCCAAGAAGCAGTCCCCGCGGGCTCAGTTCCGGGAGCCAGAATTCGGCCGCTTAGTGCTTGGTGTATGCTCTGATAGGAGCAGGGTCCAAGAAGCAGCCTCCGCAGGCTCCGCAGCCCTGGGCCAGGGCAGTTCCGGGAGCCAGAACTCGGCCGCCCCGCGCTCGGTGTTCGCTCCGATAAGATCAGGTTCTAAGAAGCCCCCAGGCACTGAACCCTAGCAATCTGTCTGCAAGCCGCAGGCGAATGGCAGCCTGAAATTACCTGTTCTATGGCTGAATGAGCTGCGGTCAGTCGAAAACAGGGATGGTGACGTCAGCTTTCCAACATGGTGGCTGCTGGCCTCCTCTGTGGTCTGACCGGTGTGGAGAACCGAGATGGACTGCTTCCTTCCCCCGTCTCAAACCCAGAATTCAGCCCCGAGTATGGTGCTTGCACGGCTGGCAGAAACTGCAGCGCTGTATCCCTGCATCACTATCTCCTCGTTTCCCAGCGCGCTGCAGACTCTAGCTGCGGGGCGATTTGCTGAATAAGCAGTGTTACCCTCCATGCAACAAACCTCTCGTGTTTGAGTCCCCGTAGCCGATCCTCGTGCGATGGAAATCCTTCCTCCAGGTTCCGGAGCACCCCACTATTGCTGGAAATTCCTAACAAGATAGCCTGACTTGTCATACTCCCACACAGTGAAGCAGCACACGGGGGCATTGCACTCCCCTCGCCGCCATCTTCCTGAATGGTCTTTTAATGTTCCTTGTTATACCCTCGAAGAAAGCATTTACAATTTTTTGTTTAAAGTTTTATATTTAGAATTTTTTTGTCTCCTCAAAATAAAATATTTGAATATTCTGGAGTTGAAGATCAAGGAAAATAAAGTTTGTCTGGTTTGTTCGGTGATGCATTTGCTCTCAAAACAATGACTTGAACAGAGTAGGTGGCCAAATATTATTTTCTAGTGAAGGAAATAGTAAGTTTGCATGTGGTCACATTCTTTCTCTCACTTTCAACATCCAACTCAGCATGGCTGGAGATGGGATGATCATTTTGAAAACTTTGGCTTTGGAAGAATTATCAGAACCGAAAATACTACACCCTTAAAGCCCATAATGATACCATTAACAGCCACTTTTACTAAAAAAGATCCTACCCTATACAAAGTAGCTGCATAGGACCCACCTGCACTAGCTGTGCCTAGTGACAACACCAATGTGATGGATGAAAATCAGAAAACTCAGAAGAATGGAAGCCAGATAATACATACTGTATCTTCAGAGAGTTAGTAAGAGAATAAGGGGACTTCAAAAGTCTAATAATTGCGAAAAATTATTCATAAGAAGTGAAACCACACTTACTTGAATTTCACTTTTGGATAATTCATACTTGTAGGGAGAAATTACTATTCTCTCTCTCTCTCTCTCTCTCTCTCTCTCTCTCTCTCTCCTTTCTTCTCTCCTTCCTGCTCACCATCTCAATGCTTGAACAACAGTGTATGAAAAACAATTTAATCACCACTGTCTTTCTCACTACTTTTCTGAAACTTCCCTCGTTTCACAAAAAAAGGAAATCTATGTCTGTCTGTCTGACTATCTTTCTAAACAATGTTCATTAAAAGCCAAAGAAATATTCAGCTAAAAACCACACAGTGGAAATTTACCACAATGAGATAATTATTGTGCTAATACCCACAATTGGTTGATTAATAGACAGATATAGATGTGTTCACATTTGTAAAATGAGAGTCCAACACAATGTTGGTTTTTATTGGATGGAAAACAAAAATTTAACATAGTAGGAATTTTAAAATTTCCTGAAATTTTACAAAGGTCACATGTTCTTTGGCTGTTTTGAGAGATAATATTAAATTTAAACAAACATATACATTCACACTACAACATCTTGTCATATACATTAGAAAGATATTTATCTCACAATGAGGTATTTTTCCACATTTGAAGTTGAAAATTTTGAACTGAATGTTTACTTGATTGTTTTAACAAATATTGTTAGAAGTATGCACCCATAAATATTCATAGGGAGATGCAATATGAATATTTATAAGGAATTTAAAATTTTTTGAATTGGAGGACATTTATTTCTTGGAACATTGGTATTAACAACAACTACAATATTGCTCTTTCCACTTCTTGTCTTGCTAATGGCTTCCTATAAACATTTCAAGAACCTCTAGGCCAAATGTATTCAAAGAAACCAAACTTTTGCATTTGATTTTATTTAAATGAAATATTCAAAATGTTTTTCTTCCCCCTGTGGATATCACAGTACAATGCAATAAAGTTAATGTATGTACATAAACCAGTTTTGTTTCCTACTTACATATGTTGAAAATTAGAAAATGACCCCAAACTGATATTATTATTATAACAAATAGTGAGATCTCAGTATGAATTCACTGCTGAGTGCTTCCAAATATTAATTTCATTTGAATTCTTAGAGAACATATACTTAAATCTTTGTATTTGGAATTATGGAGTTATTCTCTCAGCTCCAAAACTAACTAATAAGTAACAGCATGAAAAAGCAACATATTAAGAATTCCACTATTAGTGATATCAAGGCACAGATATTGCTTTTAAAAATCACCTGATCTCATGAAGTAACATCGAGGTATTGGAAATTTTATTATTGCTATAAAGGTATAACTTTTGTTTTGGGTTGAGTATGGCTGATTTACTCTTTATTTTAAAAATCAATGACCCAAGAAATTGGTAGTTAAGAGACATCATCTTTTGATGTTTGTTCAATTGATCTTATTTATACTTCATTAATTTTTCATTTAATAACAATAATAAGGACAATGAAAAGTAACATCTGTGGAATGCACACTATGTGTTGGGAATCTATCTAAATACCTTTAGAAAGTAGAATTCTTACTTTCACATTTTATAGGTAAGAAAAGGAGGAACTGAAATATCTAAACAGCTTGCCTAGAAAGGTTCAGCAGATTGGTGTCTTGAGCAGCGATTTAAGGAGCTAGAGTTTTGTGAAAGGTCTGTTTTTTTTTTTTCCTAATTTTGCCATGTAATATGTCCATATAGAACTCTTCTTGAGCAAAACACATCTGATCAATGCAGATTAGAAACCAGAAGTAAAAATGGTAAATATCTAATTAAAAGTTAAATCCAAGGAACAAAAATATCTGCACTTACCAAAAATGCTTACTCACTCTATTTATTTAGACTTTTTCCCATAGTTCTAATAAGATTGACCCTCTTATTTGCCAGGGCATAGAGTACAAAAAATTTGAAAAAAAAATACCAGGCATGGTGGCATACACCTATAATTTCAGCTATTGGGAAGGCTAAGGCAGGAGAGTTTCAAGTTAAAGGCTAGTCTGAGATCCTGTTTTAAAATAAAGTTTAAAGGGCTGAGAATATAGCTCAGTAGTAGAGCACCCATGGGCTCAGTCTAAAATAAATAAATAAATAAATAAATAAATAAATAAATAAATAAATAACATGAAAACTATTTTAAAAAAACTTACAAAATACATGAAAACAGTAAAGGGTGTCACAGAGGAAATTATGAGTTTTCCCTGGGAAGATTATGAAAAAATTGAATTATGTTGGTTTATGTTACTTTACAAACTAAGTTTTGTTCTATTCCCATATCACTGCACTTGTGTACACTACTAGTGTTAGTTTACTACTAATTTATTAATATGCAATAAACATGCAAAAGGAGAAACTCCTCCCTTTCAATTATAAAAGAATAATTGCATGAAACAAAGCAAAGTAAAAATATCTTTAAAATATTTGAGAGCCCGAAAATCTGGCCTACAGCTCATCAGAATAACCTATATGAAACACAGTGGAAAATACAGCATGCTAATTTTCAAATGCATAATTTTTAAACTAAAATATCTTGGGGAACAACTTGATTTCAACCAAAGTGTTTTAACCTAAAGTTTATTAGCAAAATTTTATATAGCAGATATATGGGTTATGACTGCATGTTGAAAATTTTATATGTACAATGTCTCATTCCTACTGAATACTAATTATCATTATTATTGCTATCATTTTTATTGTTATTAATAATGTTACCATTTGTTTTGTGTATACATGTTTATTACATCTACTGTACTATAAAATATAGTAATAATGTTATTTACCTCAATGACCATATTATATATATATTATATAATTCTCATCAGTGCTTAATTATTTCCCAAAGAAACATATTAAAATATCATCACATTGAGGGTTAAGACTTCCATGCATGAATTTGGATATTAGGCACAAACATTCAGTACATAGCATGTGATAAATTTTAACAATAGTAGATCCATGATCATATATCTATTGCCATACTTTATTGGCCATAAAATTGGTTTGTTAGTTGTAAATGGTATAATTAGTGATATGATGTTAATACATCACATACTCTTTCAGCCCTTGAATAATTATGCTGGCTGAAGTGTCACAGGCAGAAAAAAAGAAATTGTACATCAAATACCTGTTAGTGGTGATCAAAAATAGCTACTCTTTCCAGAGCAGAAAAGGTATAATAGAAACTGTTTCTGACAGGGACTGGTTATTCTCTGTGCTAGCAAGAGTTCTCAGATTGATCCCCGTGATGTTTTACCCTAATTCCCATGACCATAAATATCATGAGATATCCTTCCCATGACCTCATTACATTATACAGAAAAGGAATTTTTGTAGAGTTAACTAAGTACTATACCTTCATCACATGTACATCCTTACCTTGCATGGGTGTCAGTTGACTTTGAGGAAATCATAAGGAAGGTTATATATGTAGATGTAGTGGAATAATATGAATTCTTTAAAAGCAGAATATTTTCTCCTGAGAATTGTAGAAGGTTGAGTCAGAGGCACTTGAAGTTTGAGAAGAATTTACTATATTCTACCTTGCTTTGAAAATGGAGGGGTATTTACAAGACCCCTCAGAGCAGCCTTTAGGGGCTGAAAAAAACACAGTTAGCCAACCAAGAAAAAGTTACTTTCCTACAACAACATAAAGCTGAGTTCTGCTGACAACTTGCATGATTCTGTATTCCTCTACATGTGGATTCTCCCTTCCCACATTTCCAAATAAGCATTAGCCTGGATAATACTTTAATTTTTACCTTGTGAGAGCCTACTCAGAGGACCCAGCTGATGCTTCACCTATAGAAATACAAATTAATGAATGTGCATTGTTTTAAACCACTTTATTTGTGGTGATTGGCCATCAATTATGTTAATCAGCTTTCCATTGTTATTACAAATATCCAACACAATATACTTAATAATAGAGAAGGTTTCTTTCACAGTTCTGAAGATTTCAGTCCATAAGTAATTGGCCCCATTGCTATGGACCTGTGTGGTGGGAATGCATTGCCTGAGCAAAACCATTCCCTCCTGGCTAGGAAGCCAATGAGAAGGAAAAAGGTACTGAGTGTTCTCACAGTTCTCTTAAAGGGCACAACCCTAATGACTTATGGACCTCCTAGGAGTCCTTACCTATTAAAGTTTCCACTTCCTCCCAACAGTGCCACATTGGGGACCACAACTTTACCACATGGCCCTGTCCATGTACTTAAGATCCAAACTCTTGTATGAACCAATAGAATGATAATATGCTCTTGAGGCATTGCTCCCCATTGAGAGTTCAGTGTTTTCCTAGACTTCTGATCATTCAGAAATTAGGAAGAGTCAGTATCCAGATCCGTCCTGGCAAGAGTGACAATGTGCTATTGGGTACAAGCAAAACTTCTGTGACTGCTCCTTTCACGGGCTATTATTGTAGAATATGAAATGTTAGAAAAAAATATGATGATGAATGCAGGAAATAATTGTGAATTGAAATCTGTATTTTCCTTAACTGGCATAAGGGCTGAGGATGTAGCTTTGTGGCAGGGTGCTTGCCTAGCAGGCATAAGGCCCTTGATATCCACAAAAAGAAAAAGAAAAAAAAAAAAAGTTCTGACATATGTCATGATATACAGTAATGTAGTATTCTATCAACTGAAGAATAATAATAATACTTTAAAATATAAGCTTAGTTTGATCTTCAGAATCTCATCAGTAAATTATATTTGCAATGGAATATTTTATTACAGAGATTACTTTCAAACTTGATATTTTGAAGCATAATTGAGTAAAACTGAACACATCTTTGGTTGTTATCAAATAATAAATAATTTCAATTTTCAAGAATTTATTATCAATTTGGAAAACTATAGTTTACTATTGTACATAATGAGGTATAAATCATGCTGCAAGTTAAACTAAATTTTATCAGGTTTACAGTGAATTAATGTTACTTTATTTTATTTTTTCCTCTCTCAGTTCAAATGATTAGAGTCCTGAAACGTAGTTTATCTTGATGGATGAAAGGAGGCAGTGAGAGAGGGGATGAGCTAATAACGGGAAAGTCAGTATTGAATCAGAAATACATTGTGATTCTAAGAGGAATCAAGATATGTGCTTCAATCATTAAAGTTTGTCACTACTGAGATTTGTCGGTTGATGAGCTGTCAATGAAGCAATAGAAACATGTTTTAGAAGAAGCAACTAGACTTTCAGAAAAAGCAGTTTAATACTCAAAGGGCTCTATATAAATAGAACTTATAAAGTAAAAGTGACAGTAAAGTTTGTAGATCAGGAGGGATAGAGTAACTTAGTTACAAAACAGACAGCCTCTGAATTTCCCTCTTAGTACATTAAGTTCTTTATAATGACATTTATATATGATATGATTCTTAGCTTTTTCTCTGAGTCAGGAGGCAGTGTGTAGGTAAACCTCTAGAAAGTATAACATGGGGTTTTCCCAAACCAGTCCATTTTAATTTCAATAGTGAAATTATTTTCTAGAGGCAACTTAAACCTATTCTTTACATATTTATTAATCATTTAAATTCACAGAATTTACATATATGTAACTAAAAGTTCTGACCAGCATATCCAATTAGAATTTTTTTGGAGAGGCTAAACATAGTTCTAGTTAGATATGATTTTTTTTTAAACTGAGTGAACAGAACAGTAGATTATTACTGGCCATTCTACAGAACACAGCAACAAGATCAGACATACAACATTAATTGACTATATTAATATCTGATATTTCTCCAAAACTTTTATGCTATTTCATTGTTTACTTCACTAAAACCTATAGTAGATTCTGGGGAATTGAATCTTTGTAATAATCTCAGTGTATCCCTTTTACTGAACATTTTCAGCATGGAAGAACTGATCTAAGTGATGTGATTTAATGCATGAAAATAAATTCCTAAAGAGTGACCTTCTCATGAATTTCTTTGATAGGGGCCTTTCCCATTTAAGAACATTGGTCATTGCTTTTTATTTTTATTTATTTATTTATCTTTCTTGTGAATAAAGCATTTATTTTTATTTTATACAGAACTCCCTGAAGTCTGCTTCATGACTTGATAGTCACCCAGGGGTTTACAGTGCGTCCATCTCAACAGCATGGTGCTGGGGTTTAGGCATCCACACAAACACAGGCAGAAGTTTTGAGGAAAGAACTGGGCACAGCAAGAGTGTATTCAATCCTTTCTCAAAGAAAAGGAAGAAAAGCATTTTGAGTTACTGAAAACCTGTGCACATGGGGGTTCTAAAACAAATATTGTATTGCAAGCTCTTGGGAATGGGACAGGAAAAGACACTGACAAATAAGGGAACATTTTCTTGTGGCAGGGGATGAAGAAGAAGGTTTACTACTCTTTTGAATGTCCCCAAACCTAAGATCTGATATTAGAAGGAGATCATATCCAATCTTGAATAATTTCTCTGTTCAAAAAGAAATGCTAGTATTCCTGGAACCAGACCAAAAAGGAACTGGTCATTCCTGAGCCTGTGTTCTATACCCCACAGTGTATTAACACAGGAGAAAAAAAGGTCAATGTAATGGCTTATGTTCTGTGGAAGTAAAAAGCTTAATTCACATTAAGCACTTATAAAGCCAAATGACTGGAAAAGACCACAGATCTGACAAACCTGCTGAAAGTGGTCTCTGGTAGGAAACAAGAAGAGAAGGTTGAGAACATCTTCCATTTGAGGCATAGCAAGTATAGAAAGTCTAGAAGGACTTAAAGTAGTGGGAAACAGAACACTACCAGACCTTAACTTTAATGGGATAATTTTTTTTAAAAAAAGAAATATTGGTTATCAGTTGCAACAAATGTCATTCCTTTTTATGGTCACTTGGCGGCATTAAAAAAATTGCCAAAGAATCATGTCTAGCTAACCAATAGATCTTGCTAGGAAGTGTTTGTTTATGCCTATGTATACTCCTAAGAGGGCCATGAGGCTTGGCATAGCAGACAATCCAACAGGATTCCTGTGGAAACAGAAGGGTCAGAGTCCTGGCTTGCTGACCCAGAGGGTTGGGCAGCATAAAAGCAAAGTCCAGAAAGATTGCAGATTCTTTGCAATCTTCTTTGACTCAGGGAAGAAGAGTCAGATTCTCATTCTAGAGAAGGTAGTGTGCTGACCCTCACCCATACTACATGTATTAGTCCTGGTTATCCTCTAGTTGATGGGCAACTCATACCAAGAAAGGAAGGAGGCTGGATAGGGAAGAAGAGGTCACTTTTCATGTTTTAAAGTATTAATTTATATTTTAACTTCAAAAGTATTTTCAGTGACTCAGATACAATTTAATCCTAAATCTTTAAAGGCCCTCTGAAACAAAACAAAATAACACTTTTGTTTAAGCTTCCTCATCTCTAGTTTTACCATGACTTAGAGTCCACAAACTTCATCAAACCATCCGTGCTCATGGACTTGGGCCCTTCTAAAGGAAAGCCTAGGACTTGGCTTCAATTGAGCTGTGCCAGTACACCCAGTGCCCATGGCACTCCAAAGAGGACCTTGTAGTAATTTATCTCTGTCATGTCTTAATACTGGAGCAGCACCCCACTGTGAGCATCTACTTTATTTAGGCCAAGATTCTTGGCCTTTTCCTATTCCAAGAGGATATTGGGCACAATCTTGTATAGCTGGGCAACAATTTTGAACATAAGATGGATCATTCAGCAGGTATTTCAGAGCAAACTCTCGCTGACAGGAATACTGTGGATCTGTCTTCCTTAGTACTGCATGGCCATAGCCTGGGACAACCTATCCTGAATGGAGTTTGTTCCAGATGTAGTCTCTTAACTTTTCATCTGATACATCTTTGCCAATTTCCTTCTGTAGTTGTGTTAGCCAGTGGAGTACTTCCTGATTTGCCAGTATTCGCCCTGCCAGCCCATTCATGGCTGCTGCAAAGAACAGGTAAGGGTCTGAAAGGGCACTACCACCAAGTGGACAGTATGGGCACTCACATTGCCACCTTCATGGTCACTGTGGGTGGTAAGGTATAAATGCATGAACTCAGTGAACTGAGTGAAAGGAAAGTGAGGAACCAGGAGTCGGGCTTGGCGAATAAGAAATGAATGATGGAGAACAGGCAGAGCTACACACAAGAGTTTGTCAGAACTGACAAATCAAGGCACATCACTCCATAGATGGAGAGAGGCAAAACAGGCTTGGGGTTCTGGACTTTTATGGGGCAGGCTCAGGGATTTGAGCCAGGTAGGTCCTAATGCTGGTGGTTAAGGGTGGGGTTTGTATGAGGGAGTGGTGAAAATTTTTCTTAGAAAGGCCCTTGGGCTGGAAAGCGAAATTTTTCTTAAAATGGTGGCTGTCACTTACGATGGCCATCAGATGCAAGGACCTTACACTGAGTATAGCCTAACATGTTGGTTAAATTGTGGGACCAGTCCAGCTTAGAGCCAATGGCCCCAGTACTGCTGTCCTCCCAGCAGAGAGTTCGGTAGATCTTTGTAGCAATACAAGGTAGTTTTGCAATAAGATTCATACAATTTCCATATATTAACGTCTAGTACAATATTTCTTTTGGGAAAGTTGTCCAGCATGGTGACCACATGAGAAGGAAGACCTGCTCTCTTTGTCCACTCGTTTGAAAACCAAAATACCTGTTCCTCTGTTGAGATCTGTTCAGTTACCAGCAGCCAAAATTAACCAGAGGAAGGGGTTCTTCCCCACCCTTAGCCTTAGGCAGAAATTTCTGTCATTCAGGGACACTATGGCCTCTTAAACAAATGTTCTCATTGGGATCAAGAACTGGTGTTTCATAAGAAGTCCTTCATGCCTCTCATGCCACCATACATCATGTCTACAGTGATTTGGCCCACCGGTCTGGCCATGTTGCTGCCTGAATGCCTTAGTTCTAGACTGCTCTTTAGGTATCATCAGATTGGCCATTATGTCTTTCAAATTCGTGGAAGAAATACTGGCACGCTAGGCAGCAAGAAAAAGGATGTGTTCCTGGCTCCCAAGAGCTGTGTGGCTGTAGTGAGTAAAGTCATGGCAGACCACTCTAGGATCTGGTGGGGAAGGAAGCAGGTGAGAGAGATGCAGCAGAAATGGAGCCGAGGATGCACCAGAGGTTGTGCCAACTGGTGGACAATGTTGAAAGGCCACTGTTCTTTATTGCCTATTTTGTCTTGGATCATTCATCCCCAGGCGGAGCTCCTGATTCTCTAACTCTGGTACAAAGCTCTCAAAGACAGAGGTGTCATTCATTCCCATTTTAGTTCTAGACTTACTCAAATGCTTCAAGCAAGACTGGTAAATATTTTAAAGGGAAGAGAGGATAGGCAAAGGGATGTGAAAAGTTGCTATCTGTTTAAAATTGTTGACTACTTAGATCATTATAGAATAATGAGTGCTTCCGAGTATTCCAATGTTGTTACTTAAGCTGTAAAGAAACCTCAAAGATCTACTTAAAAGAATTTTTAAACTTTTTTCCTCTAGAAACAATGAAATATGTTAGTGGCTGACATTTTAAATTTAGGAATAAATGTGAATTAGAAGACAATCATTTCATTGGAAATTATATAGATAAAAATATGTGAAGATAAATTGATCATATAGTAGCATTAGTACCTGGGATAGTACTACCTCTTACTTAATATTTAAAATAAAAATAAACAAATAAAATAAAAATAAACAAAACCATTAGGAATAGATTCCATCAAATAAATCATATAAATTTTATATGTATAGTAAATTTTCAGATAAAGGTATATTTATGGCAGAAAGTTATAATAGAAAAGAAATAGAATTTGAATTCAGACATAATTAGATTTTATCTATAGACTTACTTACTAGTACTTTAAGGTATTTAAAGTGCTTAAAAATATGGGAACCTCCAAAATGATTTGAATCTCTTTTCAGAAACTAATTTGATCAAGTCAACTCCACTTCGGGCTTAGAGTATATGTCTCATCCTGCCTTGTGCCATGGTCTATTTGTTTATTGAGCAGCTAGGATGGTGCAGTCAACATGCTGAATATGTGAGATACAAATAATGGGACTAAAAAGTTCCTGTCATCATAGAATGTACAGTCCAGGACAAGAATGGCATTGGAGTTATCAGCTTTAATCTGGATAGTTTTTATTGATTGGAGACATATTTCATTTCCTCTAGTATTTCTAAATGTTTCTAATTTCAGAATTTTATTTATCTTTGATGAATCACATTGGATTTTTTTGGCTTAGGGGTGTATGACTGTGAGCATTAAATTTGGCATGATATATGAAAAATATTATATAAAAATCTTTGGAAGTATATTCACTTTTGTAAAAGTAAAGTGGATTTGAAATATCTCTTTGGCTACTTCCCTAATGATGTTTATACAGTATGAATCAGAATTTTTTTATATTGTATAGCTAATCTTAATCATTATATTGTTGATAAAAATTTATAAAAACATGACAGGCATAGATAAAAATGGGAAATTTCCTTATGAAATTGAATGAGTCAATTTATTCATCTTTGAACTGGAGTAGAGTAACAATTGTCTTGAAGAATGGTTTTAGGCTTAAAAGAACACTTATACCTAATTGATAATGTGCGTCACATTTAGTAAGTGCTAAATACTATTAATTTCCTTCCTCTTCTCTTTGTTTTTCACTCTTATTCACCAATTCTTTGAATAACTGTTATACATGCTGCACTATGTAAGAATCAAAAAACTAGCCCAAAGACTAGTAAGTGGGTTGATGAATTGAAAACAAGTTATTAGGAAAACATAATAAATAGAAATGCTGCAATATGTTAATTAGTTGTGCCTGTTCAGAAGGTCTTCCAAGAACAGAAATCTCTATATTGAAATCTAGGACATTCAAGCTGGGCCAAGGAAAACAACTAAGGTGGTTATAATAATATGTTAGCAAAAACACGTCAGGACTTTTTGTAGCATTTTTATGCCTTGTCCTTTTCTTCAAAAAATGAAGGAAAAGCAGTGAAACCAACAATGAATCTTTTCGTTTAATTTCTCTCTTGTATATTTTTTTTCTTTTTTACTCTTAATACAAATATTCTATTACACACACAATAGGAAATGCTTACAAAATTCATGTTTCTTTAATATTCTTGCATTTTCCAATTTTCCCTTTCAGTTATATATGGCTATGTCCTCAAATTTTAGCCAAAGATATGTTAATGGTAGTTGAATGTCTTCTCTCAAACAATGGGCTACACCAACATTCTGGGTTTTCCTAATGACTACTATTGCTGCATTAAACAAAACAAAACAAACCCCTAAGAATTTAGGAGCTTAAAAGAACCACAACTTTTTGGGTCAGGATTTGAGAAAAGATTGATTTAGCAGTACTTGAGTATGAGCTTTTAAAAAAGTTGTGTGAAGGCTAGGCATGGTGGACGTATGTCTGTAATCCCAGCTTCTTTAGAGACTGAGGAGGGAGGATCTTAAGTTGGAGGCCAGCTTGGGTAACTGTGTGAGACTGTCTCAAGAAAAGAAAAGAAAGTCATATGAACAATCATATGAAGACTTGCTTGGCTGATGTTGTATGAAATTCACTTGGCTAGTTGCTGATGCTGCCTTTCATCTACAAGTTTTGCATAGAATTGAGACTAAAATATCTGAATGATTCTTCCTTGATAAGGTGGTCTTAGAGTACTCAAAGTTTTATTTATTTATACTTGTTTACCCCCAGCTTTACTAAGATATATTTGACAAACAAATTGTACAAATTTATGGTATACAACACGGTGCTTTATACTTTATATACACATAGTCATATTGTGAAATGAGTAAATCAAGCTAATTAGGATATATATCACCTTGCGTTAAGTAATGTGTGTGTGTTATTATAACTGTAATACCATGCTATACAACATATCTCTAGATCTTAATCATCCCAAGTGAAACCATGCATACTTAGTCCAAAACTTCATTTCTTCCTCTCTCCACCTCTCTCCACCCAGTGTATTATTACATTATTTTTAGATTCTCCATATAAGTGTGATCACATAGTGTTTGTCTTTCTGTGTCTGTCTTATTGGTCTTAGCATAATATCCTGCAGATTTATCCATATTGTTGAAAGTATTATGATTTCATTCTTTCTTTAAGGCTGAAAAAATGTTCTGTGGTGTGTGTGTGTGTGTGTGTGTGTGTGTGTTCTTTATCACCTTTCTTTAAACACTCAGGATGTTTCCATTTCCTGACTATTGTGGATAATGTTGCAGTGGACCTAGGAATGCAGAAATCTCTGTAACTCTGACTTCATTTCCTTTGGCTATATATACACCCAGAAGTGGGGTTTATGGTTCAAATAGTTGTTGTATTTTAAAATTTCTGAAGAACTTCTATACTGTTTTCCAAAATGGTTGTGCTAATTTACACTCCCTTCAACAGTATATTATGGTTCTCTTTTTTTCCCATCTCTCCAAACTTGCCATCTTTAGCCTATTAATAGCCATTCCAACAGATATAAAATGATATATCCCATGGTTTCAGTGTACTTCCTTGATGATTGGTAAGGTTGAGCATTTATCATGTATCTCCTGGCCACTTGTATGCTTACTTTTGAGAAATGTTTATTCAGATCCTCTGCCCATTTTTAGGTTGGGTTATTGTTTTCTTCTATTGAGCTGTTAAATTTCCTTGTAAAATTTGGATAGTAAACCCTGTTTTAGTCCATTGGTGTGACTATAACAGAAAATCACAGACTGAGTAAATAATGATGAAAAGAAATTTCATGGTTCACAGTTCTGGAGGCTGAGAAACACATGATGGCATCTAGCAAGTTCTTGCTACATAATTCCATGACAGCAGGGCAAAGAGAAGAGGGAAAGAAGGCAAGTGGGCCTGAATCATCCTATGAACATGAACCCACTTCCCCCAGAACAAAACCACTCCTATAATAGCAGTACTCATCCATAATGGGGCCACTGCCTCCATGATCTAAACATCTCTTGTTAATCCCCACTTACCAATATTGCCACATTAGGGATCAAGTTTCCAGCACATAAACCCTGGAGTACCCAGTGAAGCCCTTAAGTCCCCTTATGAGATGCATGGTTTTCAGATATGGTCTTCCATTCTGAAGGTCATATCATCACTCTGGTGATTGTTTTCTTTTGTGCTGTGCAGAACTTTTTCATTGTATGAATAATAATAATAATAATAATAATAATAATAATAATAATAATATCATTATATTATTATTATTATTATTTTGCTTTTTTTGCCTGTGCTTTGGGAAACATATCCAACAATCATTGTCCAAATAAATGTAATGAAGATATTCTCCTATTTTTTTTCAGAACTTTTATAGTTTCAGGTTTCGGATTTAAATCTTTTTCATTTCCTATTGGCTTTTTTGTTTGGTGTGAGGCAAGTTTGCAATTTATTTTCTGCATATGAATTTACACTTTCCTAGCTCCAGTTCTGAAGAGATTGCCCTTCCCCATTGTGTGTCTTTAGCATCTTCCTAGGTTCCTTCCCCTTGACTGAACACTTGTTTTGTTTCTCACTAAACCTGTTCCTCCAAATCTATAAATTTATTATCTACTCAAGTAAAAATTGCTTTTATTTTGATGTGTTTAAAATTTCTTGGTTTATAGAACTATCAAATAATCTAAGCTTTTATACAACTTTCACATCTTTTATTATTTTCTCTTCCTTTGAGTCATCTGCACATTGTGTTCAGGATGACTTTGAAAGTATTATTTAGAATAAGCAAAAGATTCCTTTGGCTTAGGTCCTTGAAAAGTACTACATGAAAGAGGAACTACTCATTCATTCTTATAGCATAAAGAAGACATAAATCATTATGTGTGCAAGACAATCGACTTTTTTAATTATATTTTTTATGGCAGCTAGTCTCTTCAAACACACACACACACAAACACACACAAATGGACAAGTATATACATATATATGGTTGTATGTATGTACAAATATATATGTATCCTTTACTTCTTTCCCAAGAAATATTGTTTTATACCACTTTTTATGATACATAGTTTTGGGTTTATAAACAATACACATTAATAAATCCAGGTTGAGGAATATAACCTATATAAAGTGTATTGAAGCAAATGTAGCTTTTTAAAATTATATAATATTTAAAATAACTTCAATTTTACTGCTAATAAAACACATTGAACATTAATGATAATAAGTAAATTCAAAGAGTTACTTATTTGTTTCTATTCTTAGAGCAACACAGTCTTATTTGTTGCAAAATGTAATTACAGATGCACTATGTTTAAATGACTGGAAATAAAACACACAGTGTGTCTACTTAACATAGGACTATAACATTATGTTTTGATTCATCATAAAAATTTTTCATATTTCACAGTTTGGACTTTTTAACTAGTTATATGTCTTTAGAAATGAGTTACATTAAATAATGTTAAAATGTAAGTTTATGTTGCAAATTTTACTTTAAAAACAAGTTATTTTTAAATTCCAGCTCTTTATCAACTGAGGAAGTATCAGTTAACCTTAAGCTGAGTGAGTTGGAAAAACTCACTAATCACTTAGAGATGTTCCTCTGTTGGAATAATAAGGATATCATTTATGTCCTCCAATAATTTTTTTTTTTTGTGGAATTGCAATCATTAATGCAAAATACCAGCCTACAATGTAGACTAAGTAATTATGAGTTACTTTTATTATAGTTCAAAATTAGTTAATATTTACTGAGAATCTTCTATTATTTCAAACTCCTTTGCATATATTATAATAGGCTCTTTAGGTCACAGGATGACTAAAGAGTTAAAAAGACATTTTAACCATTATTAATATATAAGCCAAATTTCAGGGACCTAGCATTACTTTCAAAGTTGGTAAAAGCATGATTAAAACACAATTTCCACATAAAATTCTTGCTCATTTTGATAATTTAGATTGGCTTACACCTTTGAAAGTATTCTTTTCTTTTGAGAGCTCTGAATAAAAATCTGCTAATCCCATAATAAAATGATTCCTTCTCTGTGGAGTGGTTGGATAGTAAACTATAGTAGCTATCCCTAAACATAGATATTTTTAATTGCATATATTTACATGTATATTTTATAGTAGTTTGTACTCACTCTGGGTCAGGAGCTTTGTTTTATTCTCCCACATGTACTTCAAGAATTAAGTGATCAATAACTGTTTATTATTTAGACTTCTGAAATAAGAATGCAATTGCTAAGAGGGAGAGAGAATTATTAGGAAGAATCCATTCATTCTATCCATTCTTAGGAAGTTTTAAGATACTGTAACTTAATGACTTCACTAAATATTTAGGCATATTCTATAATTATTTTGTAGTTCATATTTGCATAAAAATTTGGACAGTCTTATAATAAACCTTAATTAAAAATTGATAATTATAATCATTAAATTCTTAATTGTTTGCTGAGCAACAGTGATGATAATACTCTCTTATGTATTATGGATAAGTAAAAACTTTGGTAAATAAATGAAACCTCAGGAATTATTCTACTCAGCTGAAAATCCCCACAATTATATATTAGGGAAAAATGAAGGGATCATTATGGAGCACATGAAGTTTTTCCAAGTTCTCTGTAGCATCAGAAACTACCAGGGAATCACAGATATTTTGGTACTTCCCTAACTCTCCACTCCCACTTTTCTCCTCATTTAGTCCTTTGTGGAGAACCATGACAGTAAATGGGAGAGTAGTGTCTGAGGCTGGGATCAATTATGACTTCATGGCTGTGGCATGCTTGCGCCTGAGGAAGTTTCCTATGTGAAGGTTCAGGAGGCCTAATTGCTATGGTAGGTAATGCCCTCTATAAGGAGGCTCTGTGCTAGAGTCTTATCAGCCTCGACCTTGATCTCAGGCACCTAGCTCCTGGGAATAAAGGAACTCTTTTGCTAGACAACCACAATATTTTATGGGCTCCGGGGCTCCTGAACCTGCCCACATAAGAGTAACTTTAAACAATGAGAGCTACACAAATCTCCTAACATTACACATTGCAACTGTAGAATGTAACTGAGGAATAAGCTGTACAATGTTTCTAACTATAATTTTCATGACTACAAAGAATAATGTTTGCATAGTCTTCAATCTAATTAATGAGACATAAATAAATAAAGATTGCTGGCATGATTCTTGAGACCTGCTTCTGCATCAGAGAGCAGCACTCTAATCCCAGCTGTTATCTTCAAAATCTGCATACATAGTTTTTATTTTTCTCTCACATCGCCCCTCCCACGAACCTTCTAGTATGGCCGTTCTGTTCACAGCAGTCCCTCACCCAGAAGTAGCCATTTACCTGGTTATATTAGGCATTACTTGTCTACAAAAGACTAAGCTGATCAATCTAAAGACAAATTATATTGTTTTTGTGGGAAGTATATTTTCCTCTGTTTATTTATTTATTTATTTATTTTCCATTAAAAGGGAGTAATATCTAAGACTGAAAAATGCATACATGTTTTAAATGAAACTCTTCAAGTTTCTCTATCAAATTAAGCTGGTAACTACTGTCCCCAGCAGCCATCAGATGCCTGGTCTCAAGAAGACCAATCAGGGATGGACCTGCATGGATCCATTCAGTTGGCCTTGAAGTCAGATCAGAGTCAGTCCTTCAATGAAACCACCACAATGTGTCCCTATGTTTTTATCTCTAACCACTGGATTGAGCCATTTGGGGTTGCAATACAACTGGAAACTTTATCCAGGCCAACTAAACCCTGCCTCTAGTGTGAGAAAACTAAACCTGCATTTAAAACCATATTATTTACATTCACTTGAATGAGCACTCTTCATCTTCTTCTTACTTATTTGACTAATATCCTTATGATCTTTCTTCATTAAAGGAACTATGAGGTGTGGAGGAAGGAAGATGGCGGTGAGGGGAGTGCATTGCCCCCGTGTGCTGCTTCACTGTGTGGGAGTATGACAAGTCAGGACGGCTAAAGGCTATCTTGTTAGGAATTTCCAGCAATAGTGGGGTGCTCCGGAACCTGGAGGAAGGATTTCCATCGCACGAGGATCGGCTACGGGGACTCAAACGCGAGAGGTTTGTTGCATGGAGGGTAACACTGCTTATTCAGCAAATCGCCCCGCGGCTAGAGTCTGCAGCGCGCTCTGGGAAACGAGGAGATAGCGATGCAGGGATACAGCGCTGCAGTTTCTGCCAGCCGTGCAAGCACCGTACTCGGGGCTGAATTCTGGGTTTGAGACGGGGGAAGGAAGCGGTCCATCTCGGTTCTCCACACCGGTCAGACCACAGAGGAGGCCAGCAGCCACCATGTTGGAAAGCTGACGTCACCATCCCTGTTTTCGACTGACCACAGCTCATTCAGCCATAGAACAGGTAATTTCAGGCTGCCATTCGCCTGCAGCTTGCAGACAGATTGCTAGGGTTCAGTGCCTGGGGGCTTCTTAGAACCTGATCTTATCGGAGCGAACACCGAGTGTGGGGCAGCCGAGTTCCGGCTCCCGGAACTGCCCTGGCCCAGGGCTGGGGAGCCTGCGGAGGCTGCTTCTTGGACCCTGCTCCTATCAGAGCATACACCAAGCACTAAGCGGCCGAATTCTGGCTCCCGAAACTGAGCCCGCGGGGACTGCTTCTTGGAGCCTACTCTTATAGGAGCTTACACATAGCACGGAGCAGCCGAGTTCCGGCTCCCGGAACTGCCCTGGCCCAGGGCTAGGAGCCCATGGAAA
>NW_026000108.1:27390630-27417079 GCF_001458135.2 Marmota marmota marmota | reverse complement strand
TGTAAATCAATGGATGTGTAACTGATGTGATTCTGCAATCTGTGTATGGGGTGAAGGTGGGAGTTCATAACCCACTTGAATCAAAGTGTGGAATATGATATGTCAAGAAATTTGTAATGTTTTGAACAACCCACAATAAAAAATTAAAAATAAAAAAAAAGGAACTATGAGAGGAGCAAAATAAATAACCAGGAGACTATAAAGCATAGGTCATTTGTCTCAAAGATAATAACATAAAAATAAGCATTTTGTAGGTAAAGTAGAATTTAACAATAGATAAAAGTGAGCAAGACAGAGGATGAGTAATTTGATCGGGGGATATGGCTTAGTGGTAGAGTGTTTATCTAGCATGTGTGAGGTCCTGGGTTTAAACACCAGCACTGAAAACAAACAAACAAAAAAAGTACAAGTTCGTAGTTGATTAAAAAAAAACAAGGAATGAACACAATGTTTAGCTTACGTTAAATAAAACTGAAAACTGAGCATAACTTTAACTGATAGAAATTTGTTTATTCAACCAGATAGTACTTTCATCCTTTACACATATCATTTTATGAAACTGAATCAAGATGAGAATATAGCATGAATGTTAACTAGAATCCTTCTCAAACAATAATTTTATAGTAAAATACCTATATTATTTTCCTCTTTTTTTCTATATTTCTTGAAAAATACACAAAAAGAACTTGTTTTTTTCAGGGTGAATTGTCTGTGCATAGCTAGCAGGAGAAATGACTCTCAAGATGGGTCACACATCTAAATCAAAATATGTTCAAGTGGTATGCCTTGGGTCACACATCTAAATCAAAATGTGTTCAAGTGGTATGCCTTAGTCTACTCATTACATTATAATTACGTTGGATGATGAAATGTCCCATATGAAAACATCTAATTAATATTGTTCATTCATATACAGAATTAATAAGTAGTTTCAGAACTTTTCTTGATATATTTGCAGGAAAAAAAGGGAAATTGGATGAGCCACAGAAAAATTAAAAGTTTGGCCTGGTATGGTGGTGCACACTTGTAATCCCATGGGCTCTGGAGGCAGAGACAGGAAGATTGTGAGTTCTAAGCCAGCCTCGGCAAAAGCGAGGCGCTAAGCAACTCAGTGAGACCCTGTCTCTAAATAAAATACAAAATAGGGCTGGGGATGTAGCTTAGTGGTCGAGTGTCCCTGAGTTTGATCTCGGGTAGCTTCCTCCCCTCCCCACCCACCCTCCACAAAGAGTCTAACAAAAAACTGGAGGAAAGTACTAACTTTGGGCATTTCATGGAGCAAATGCTGATTTTGTCATTAGTATTAAAAATTGAATCTATTATAAAATTAGTCTGATCTTATGTGATCGTTCATTTACTATGTTTTTTTTTTAATTCAAAAGAAACTTTTTAAAAAACTGTATGTTGTGCTGTGAACTATTATAGACACTGAGGAGGTACAGATAAAAAGTACTTTTCTTTGATAATAAATACTTTTCCAGAGTATAGGCTATGCAAAGCAGATGATCTCTAGTGACCTTTGAAGTGGTTCACAAGTTGCTTAGCAGTTCAAGGGGAAGAGCAAATAAAGATAATTCTTTTACAAATTTGACTTTTAAGATTTACCATAACTATATTTATAGTTTTAAAGGTAGGACATACATTATAAGAATCTAATGTATCAATTGATGTCATCAGCAACATACAATTTATTTTCACTAGTCTATTTTTAATGCATTTGTTTAAACATTTTAAACTCTAAATAAGAGATACATTTTTACTTTCCAATTTTCATTTATGCTATTTCTGTTGCTCTAGTCTCTGAATTCACAAAACACTTAAATCAGTCCAAAATTGTTCAACTAAATGGAAAAAAAAGTGTATGTATTCACTTGTGAATTACAAATGCTACACTTTAGCTGCTTTGGCTATTTAACAAGACAGAGTTTCTGACTTCAAGAACTTTATATTCTAGTGGAAAGAAATAAAGTAGAAAAATAAATAAAGAACAAGTGGGTTTTTTTTTTTTTTTTTTTTTAACACAGTAATTACAAGTCAGAACTCCAAAGCAAGGAAATGGTGGTAATGGAGAAAATACTGTGGTTTAGCTATGAGGTACTTCCCAAAAGATTGTGTGTGAGACAATGCAAGAATGGTAGTGGTGAAATTATTGGGTTAATCTAATCTTTGGATTGATTATCCCACTGACATGGATTAATCGGGTGGTAACGGTAGGCAAGTAGGATGCGACTAGAGGAAGTCAGCCACTGTGGGGAGGGGTGCCTTTGGGGTTCCTGGTGAACAGAACTCCTCTTCTTTCTGTTTCCCTGTCCTGAGCTATTTCCCTTTGCCATGCCCTTCCAACATAGTGTTCTGCCTCACCTTAGGCCTGAACTATGGAGACAGTCAATTCTGGACTGAACCTCTAAAACCCGGAGCCAAAATAAACTTTTAAATTTTCCTTTGCTAATTTGTTCTTGTCAGGTCCCTTGGTCACAGGGATTAAAGGCTAACTAAAGCAGGATGATTATTATAAATAATGTAGCTTGTGAAAAGTCTTTCTGTAAAGTTAATAATTGGGGGAATGGCTATATGAAATAATGAAGTAATCCAGTACAGTTTTGCATGACAATTCTTCAAGAAATAGAAAAGAGTAAATGAATCATCCATTCCTGAACATAATCCTATAGAACATAACCTTGGGGATACTATTGAAAAGAAGTCATAGAAAACTAAAAGATAAATGAAAAAATGAAGAACAATTTCAAGAATGTGAAATATCCATTCAACCATATCTCTTATGCTATAAAAGTTTCTCTAATAGTCATAAAAATATAACTTTTCACACACAGGGTAAAGTGCCATTCTAAGTTGTCAAATGATTCTTTTTTTCAGAATGCACAATAAATTATTGCTGTCCAATATGAAATTGATTACTTTTGTTGTATATGTTGAGAGGGCACCAAATACATGGTGTCATATTTGAGGTTTATATTGAAAGTAGGTACAAGTCATATTTTCCTTTCAGTTTATAAAAACGGACATGATAAATATGTTTGAAATTAAAAAATACAAACATTTATTTGAAACATCTGTTACTAAATAATGCAATTGGAAGATACATCATTCCCTTGTCATCATTGCAATAATGAAATGACTATCACAGGTGTGTTCTATCAGATACCTTGCTAGGGAGGTGGAATGAATTACTAATGACCAGATTATCAACCATTTTTTGTCACTGACAGTTAAATATTCAATTAATTTTTATTTTTCCCATGGAAACTTTATTTTATGACACTGAATTTCTTACTCAAGTAATATTTGAGTCACAATACAATCTCTCTCTTATTTTTTTCTCCTCCTTCCTCCTCTTCTTCCTCTCCCTCTTCTGTTTGAATCAGCTTTGGATATATAATTAGTTTTTGCATCTTGGGTAATTGGTTGGAGTTTTATGATATAATGCTTATCAAGCAGGTTGGTCAGCCTTAACCATATAAGATTATTCTGATGTAGAGAAGTAATCCCCTTCAACAAAGTGATAGTATAAAGAATATGGTGCTAGCTAAGGCAACACATCTTCTATTTTTTTGGTTCCTTGACTGCCCAATATACACAAAACCATCAGTGAGAAAGACTGATGTGGTATTATTATTGATATTCAATGGGTTATGTGTCCACTCATTGGTACTTACAGAAGAACATAATTAAATCCTTCCAGTTGCACAGTCTTAGCCAGGAAAGATATGTTGTCTCCCAAAGATTGGAAAAAGGTGCTGCAAGGCAAAATGACTGATAGGAGCAGTAGAAATCTATTGCAGTATTTAATCATGATTATGATTAAATGTGAAAATAGTTCTCATGTTCTATTCACGATTTAGAAAAAAAACTACACCCTTGTAATAGTTTATAAATCTTGAAATCAAATGCAGTAAATATTTCTTCTGATATTTTATGTCAATTTGAATTATAGGAAGATCTCTCCAAGGCATTCTTATTAAACTGACCAACATTTAATATATGGCTTCTAAGAAAGTTATTAGGTATTCTAGAATTAAAGAATTTGTGTAAAAGTATATTTAGAAAAGACTTCATATGCTACTTACTCCTCCATTAGGTAACAACATAAGTGTTCATATAGTTCTTTATGTAATATAGATGATTAATTATTTCAATTCAGAATGCCTTCAAAGAATTCATTTTCTAAAGTTATAATGCTATGCAGAAATGTTCCTTGGTATACAATTTGTGGAAGAGTGTTTAGACACTGTTTTGCTTTACACTAATACAGTGAATTTGTGTTTCATCTGCATTTCCTAACAGTGAAATAGGAATTTTGAAAGTGAAAGCATTGTTTAGTATTGCCAACTGAGTTTGGCAGCTACAAGAATATTTTCATCATGACTTTTGAAGCTTACAAGCTAAAATTTCTCTTGGTAAAATCCTACTTAGTCATAATCTCTTGAAGCTTCAAAGACATCTAAGAGGGCCAACAAATAGCCACAGGGTTTCCAAAATGAATGCTTTCATGTATAAGATATTATTCGGTCCTATAAACTTTTCCTATATTTTCTGTCTCTAGATATCAGTGCTTATCAGATACTGGTTGTGTACATACTCATATGCATGGAAAAACTGAGATTGCAGTTAGTTTTCATTACTCCAATCCATCAGCAATCTGAACTACTAAATCTGTTTTAATACCATATCAAAGATGATTCCCAGAGGGCATTTGATATGACACCATTAACTAGGGGAACAAATTGGAGAGATTGGTAAAATACATATTAGATATTTTATTTATGTGGTTTTTGGCTTTAGCTTCTGAGCTCTACTTTATGTTGGCAGTGGGCCATAAACATGTGACAAAGGCATGGGGAGAGGCATACTTTTGAATGTTTTTTGCTGGTATTTCTTAATCTAAATGGAGAAACTATGTTATTCCATTGAGTGCTTTGAGAAAACTTGGACTTTAAATCTCTAACAAAATTATTCATGTATCTCCTTTAAAAATAACACGGAAAAAAGAAATGTCTGTGTCTTTATTGCTATATTGCAAAACAAGCATGTAATCATCCCATTAGAAATACATGTTTGGGAAAACGATGTATAGATAACCTTTCTCCAGGTATCTCCTGTATTATCTTCTTTAAAAATGTCCTTGGAATGTTATTTGAGTTGGTCAGCAAAATTTTGTTCCACGTTTATTAAGAGTGATGTCTCTGCTGTTGCTGTCCAGATTTCAGTGCTGATTCAACTCTTGTCACTCAAGACAAATTACTTTACCTTTTGAGCCTCTGTTTACATGTCAATAAAGTGGAAATAATGACTAAAGGGTAGTGTACACCAGGATTTTAGTGCAATGCATTGAAAAGAGAAGTAACTGACAGATTATTACTACTTTTATCATTGTTGAGAATTATTTCTCACTTCAGATCTTTCTTCTCACTTCAAATCCTACAAAACTAAACTCCCCAAACTTGGCTGTGCATCAGAATCATCTTAAGACTTGTTTTTTAAAAAAAATATGAAATCAAAATAAAACAAAAAACAGATAGCTAGGATCTACCTATACTCCTCCTGAAGCCAAGTATTGCAGTGAGTTTCCTTGCCATCTGGATTTATGTCAACCCCCTTCATTGAATCTTATGCCAGAACTTGAAGTCAGGTTTGCATTATACATATTGCTTTTATTGCCAAGTTATTTTCTTACATCTATTTCCAGACAAATATCTCAAGTTTATGTCCTCATCATTATTATCCTCTGCCAGGAGATTTTCTTTACAGATTCCTTTGGCCTTTTGATTTTGCTCTCAAAAAAAAAAAATCCCATAGAGATTATAATTCTAAAACATAAAAAAAAAACATTTATTGTGCTCAAATTGATCTACTTATGTATTTCTATTCAAGAGATTTTCCTATGAAAATGCAACTATTGTCATGCTCTAGGTTAACTCTTAATGTCTTCCATTTTAAATTCTGATAACTTACTGTGAAGGCTGTCCTGCAAAGTCTTTTTAAGGTTTTTTTTTTTTTTCACTCTTTTCAAATATATGTCTTGATTTTTCTACAAAAGCAAATCTTTGCTTTCTCTGAATCATGAATTACTTTAGCCATTCTTTCAAACCTCAAATTTATTTTTCTCTTTTTAATTGGTTCTACATCACATTATGTCTTTAAAGACATGGCTGAAGATTACTCTTGTTGAGATATGTGACCTGCAGTGCACAGGTTTCATGGAAGTAGAAATGATTTAGGAACACTAAACCACTGAGTCACATCCTCAGCCCTATTCTTTATTTTTTTTAACTTTGTAGGTAAGTCATCTGCTGATGAAGTGAGGCTTTTAATTTGCTCCAAGTATAATCAGGTATCAACATGATGGCAATATTAGAGATTTACCTGAAGCAGAAGACCAGGGACTTGTAAAAGCACTCACACCTACACAATCTGATTTTTCTCCAACAATGAAATATAGAGGTAGTTGGATGAATAACAACCCACAAGAGTATCCAGTTTCTAACCCCAAAAACCCATGAATGTTATCTTATGTAGCACAATGATTCTGCAGATGTGATTAAGTTAAGCATTTTGAGACCAAGAGATTAGCCTGATTATCTGGCAGAGCCATAAATATCATCAAATCTGTCTTTATAAAAAATAGGAAGATTTGATGATGGAAATGGAAGTCAATGTGATGACACTCTATTTTGTTTGAAGTTGGAAAAGTGGCCTAGGAGCCAAGGAATGCAAGGAATATCACTTTTAAACTTGGAAAGAACAAGGAAGGGTATCTATCCCCAGATCATCTGGAAAGTGCCCATCCCAGGTCAACAGATGTAAGATGATTCTAAGGGAAGAGAGGTTGCTTTAAGACACGTGGATTATTCCAAGCTACTGTTTATGGTGATTTGTTACCGCAGGCATAGAAATTAATGCCTGATATTTTTTAAAAAAAAAGAAAAAAAATGGAGGATGGAAATTGTCTAGCTTCTAACAAATTGGTCCACCTAATAATAATGGGGATAAACAAGAAGTTAGGTAACTGAACTGATCAATGAGTGAATTAGTTGATGGAGAAACAAACTTTGTCAGAATGGGTTGAAACTAGGATTTTGGCTGTGAAGATACATAAAGAATGGTGAGGTCCAGGCACTGGAAGATTTGATGTGTTGAAAAAGAGCTAAGGTGAAAAATAGAATTGAGAGATTTGGAGGAAAAAAATGTGTGGTAATCAATAGATACTAGAAATTGGAACACACAGATGAAGCCCAGCAAGAGTCAACAGAAAGTGAAATAAGACTTCAGAGGGAAGAAGGTCAAGGTGGTGACAACTGAGTAGGGATGCTTCACTCTTTAATCTCTTTTGCTCCAATATCACTCTTAGATAACTTTGAACTAGAAAAATTTGCTCAATAAATTAAAAGTTGTGCATTTGGTTCCATTTATTCAATTATGTATTTTAAACTGTTTTAAATATTGTTTAAAGTATATTTAAAGGGGTATTTTGTATATTTCACCATGATGAAAAATGACTACATAAAAAATAGTATTTGGAATTTCAAGATCATAAACCATACAGGTTTGCAGAATGTGCAAATAACATACAGTTATGTTATTTATGTGTAAATGCTTGTATGTACACAGGTTGATGTTAATTTACTAATTAAATTAATTGTATAAATTTTCCTTTTCCTTCATGCTTGACTGTTTTTTGATTCTGTTTTTTTTTTCTTCTTTAAAACAATAAAGGAAGAGAAAAACTGGCATCAGTTTCCTTTTAAAATGTACTAAAATAAGGATTGAGAGAAGACTAAGAAGATTTATAAGACTAGCAAGATTTATAAGAGATCAGCAGGAAGTAAATAGTACTGAAATAAGCTCTTTAATAAAAGAACCTTCTTATTCTTCTGGCCTTTTGAATCCAATTCTTTGTGATTCATCCCACTGATTACTGCAAGGGTAAATTATTGTACCTTAGTACACAGAAATGAATTGTTCTGGGTCAAGAAGTACTCAAACATAATACAGAAAGTTCTATGCCTTTTTCCCATAGAAATACATAACCTATAAAATGAAAAGGTGATTACTTCACAAGGTATATACCTCTAAGTTTTTAGGTAGGGTGTTTCTGAACACATGTGTATATATCACATACTGGTTCTCCACAGGACATAGCATTTTGCCTATTATGTATTTTTGAGTTATCTATCAACTTTCAGATAAAATAGTAAGAATTAATATTATACTTGGAAAATAATACCAAATTTCTTTTTTAAAAATAAATGAAGCTCATATTTTCTTTTTCACAATGAGAAAAAATAAAATATTTAAATCTAACTAATTCCTAAATTATTTTTTTATATGTCTACTCTAATTAAAAAAAAAAACCTTTTCATACAAATTAGTGCATTTTATAAGAAATTATTGGTTTGGTAGTTGCTTACTGAAAATTAGAGTGCAGCAAGGAAAATATGCATGTTTTATTTTAAATTTTGTTTAAAAGTAATGCATTCTAGTACAAACATTCTAAAAATGTTTATACATCATTGAAAAGTAATGGACAGTAGTTTGTTAATTTATAACCCACAATAATTGCTTTATAATTACTATTCATCTACCTACCTATCTTTTTTTTATTCTAATTAACATCGATTAGATTTACTCTACCTTGCGCCTTGGAATAGATTTTAAATTTACTGTCATGGTTTGGACATGAGGTATCCCCCAATAAGCTCAGATGATAGACAGTGCAGGAATTTCCATAGTTAAATGATTAAAGAGAGCTGTAACTTAATCAGTAGATTAATCCACATGATGAATTAATAATTTGAAAGGACTACTCTACTCCTTGGTAACCGTAGGGTGAAGCTGGAGGAAGTTGGTAACTGGGGGCATGACTTTGGAGTTTATATTTTGTTCCTGGTGCCTCATTCTCTTTCTCTGTTTCTGGGCTGCCATGAGCTGGTCAGCTTTCCTCGGCCAAATCTTTCCACTGCCAAATCTTTCCACTATCACGTTCTGCCTCAGTCTATGTGATGGACTCCACTGAGCACAGACTGAAACTCTGAAACTTGAGCCCCAAATACACTTTTCCTCTTCAGAGATGTTCTTGTCAGGTATTTTGGTCACAGTGATGAAAAGTAATTTACACACTTATTAGTATAAAAGGAAAATATTTATAGATAAATACTTAACAACTCCTAAATATTCAATTGTGTACATTACCCTACTGTTTTAAGAGTTTCTATTAAAGGATATTAAGACTCATCTTCATCTGGTATTTTGTCAAACAGCAGTAATAATGTTTCTAATTTTTATGACTTCTTTTGTACTCATTTCAAATTCCTAGAGCTGAAGTTTTCTTGGAAAAAGAAATAATGCTCTCACGTTGTAATTTTGCTTCTTTGTACTTTTTATTAAAAATCTATTTTCAACTAAATTTCTTACTACTCTGAAAAAGGAGAAGTAAAGAACATTTGACAATACCAGTACATAAAGAGGTACTTAGTATTCCAAAATCTAAAATCCTATTGATTTAATGGTTAAAAATCAAAAAATTTTAATGTAAGAATATATATTGTAAAATTTCAAAGGTTTCTTTTTCTTGCATTTAGATGCTGAAGTATATCCATATATACAAGTCTAGAAACTGTTGGGTTGGTAATAACTAAAGTCATATACAGTTTTAATTTAAATTCTTTCTTTTACTCATGTATTTCTATTTTCAAAATATCAGGCTACATACAGATTTTGATATTTAATTTGGCTAATGTTATATTATTCACTAAATATTATGTATTTAATATCTCTTAACTGTATATATTTTACATTTTTATAATTAGCATACTTATATATAACTATAAACCTATAAAAACAAAAATATTATAAATATATAAAATTTCAATGTATATAATTTAAGAAGCTTTAAAAAATTAACTGAAACTATTTTTGAAAGATATCTATAATATAGTTATTTTCTACTTAATTAATTATAAATGATTATATGGCCCCAAAGTGAAGAAAGACAAATTGAAGAAGTTATACATTTTATTTTTCAATAAGAGGTATTTGAAATCTCTGATACACAATTGAAACCAGAAGAATATTGATATATAAATCTTGCTTTTGGTATGTATTATTTATACATGGCACTTAATACTATG
Organism: Marmota marmota marmota; assembly: GCF_001458135.2. NCBI lineage: Eukaryota > Metazoa > Chordata > Mammalia > Rodentia > Sciuridae > Marmota > Marmota marmota. The sequence goes on along the minus strand of NW_026000108.1, from coordinate 27,406,934 downwards.
CCCTTCCTTAAATGAAATGGAGAACCATTTTGGTGCATTTCTAACTCATTTTACCCATTTTTGGTACATCTTTGTCTCTCCCTGTTTTCCAACAATGTCTCATTGAACATATTTGTCACATAGACTCCAAAGTTGGAAGCTGCTTGTTGACATTTCAATGTATCATGCCCCCTGAGCTATGATTTTATAAATGTTTTCTACCTGATTCCTTTGTTTATGTCTGAAAGGAGGATTCAAATACAAATGTCAGATGAATATCTTTGAGATAATAAAAAAGGACAAATCTCAATTGAAATGATCAAAACAAAAAATCTAATATACTGTGTATAAATATGTTTGACATTTTAGTTTATGAAAGTCCTGATTTTTCTACTGTAGCTGATATCTAGTCTTTTGACATGTTACATCTTCATAAACATAGCAGTCACTTTGGACTTAAGAATTTGGGAGTTAAAGCTTGAGGTTGTCTGAGGGAAGAACCACGTGTTTCCTTTAGGGAACAAGCCAAGTTCTCAATACAACTTACCTGTGGGGTACATAAAGTGGTCTCCTGGGTGTGAAAGTCATCTTAAAGCAAGATACCTAGAGGAATGCTAGATTGCTAAATGAAAATGGAGTTAGCCTAAAGGCTCTCCTTAGCACAAAATTGAGCCTATATTTCCTAAATTAAATACTTTAATTGTAACTTTAAAGATAAATAAAAAAGATACAGAGATTATAAGAAGTAATACATAATGCAATATTTAAGGTGTAGGATCTAAAGTCAAACTGCCTACGTTTTTTGCTGGCTCTGTTTTATTACTGTTTCTTATATTTGGGCAAGTTACTTAAACACCTGTGATTAATTTTCCTTAGCCTTAAAATGGGGGTTCAATGATACCCAGCACACAGGAGTGTTATGAGGATTACTGAGGTAATATTACTGAGTAAACATAAATATGTAATTTAAAACAGTGTCTGACATATAGTTAGAACAATTTATATTTGCTATTGTATTTATTGCCTAACATTACAGACTGAATGTTGCAGCTAGAATAAGACCCTAGGCAGAAATCATGGCATTACTATACCAAAATCTCCTACCTTTACAACAAATCTCTTTTCTGTTTCTCTTATACACACACACACACACACACACACACACACACACACACACACTCATAGATGCCCACACTTGAATATACTCAATCTATATATATAAAGCAGATATTATTTACTATCCCTATCTTACAGTTTAAGACACTGTGATTCACAATATTAAACGGATTGTCATGGATCATGAAATAAATATAGCAAGCTCTTTGAATTCAGAAACTATGTTTTTACAGTTATAAATCTTCAGCATCTTGTAGTACCTGCTATATGTAACCATAAGCTATATTTTTAAATAAATTAATTAGTGACCATCATATTGATACAACTGTAACACAAGAACACTGACTACAAACACCTGACTTTATCTAGCTTTGGGTCCTGAATAACCATATAATTCATATAAGAGTGAAAAATACATTGTATTATTCACATATGAAATAGTATCTATGTAGTAGTTAATGGGTTTTTTAATAGATTTATTGTTTTCTATTTTATATATTCCATCTATAATATACACATACAAGCATGTTTATATACTTACCTGTGTATGTGCATGTGTATGTGTAAAAACAGGAACCTTAATGGTTAGGCTTGAATATGATGAACACGTGTCACCAGTGAAGTGGAAACCACAGTGAGATGGCAAGAAGATACTAGAAATCTGAAGTGGAAATGTTGATATGTGAGTCCCTAAAGCATTGTTGGGGTCAGGGATATGAGGCCCTACGCAGGCTAAAAGTGAGGTAGAGTTCTGAGAAACTCACGATAGTTCCACTCACAAGTGCTTCTCCTCCAATCTTCCCTTTTGGTAAAAGCCAATAATGCGCATCAGGTTGCTCATGGAACAACCCAGAAGGTTATTCTTGTTCCACTCACTCTTTTAGACTCACATTCAATTCGGTTCTATCTGCAACCTGTATCTCTAACTCCAAAGATATTTATTTTATTTTTCCTTTAACGGGAGGGAGACCCACAGACTTCTGATTTGCCTTCTTAATTCCATTCCTGTTTTTGTCCCTCTACAGCAGTCAGGCTGATTTCTAAGGAAATGTTTTATTTTTATTTGAACTTCCTAGTCTCATTTATCAGGGATTTTACCTAAAATTCCCAGAAATGGCTTATGTGATATGACCCTGGTCTTTCTTCAACATACCCCTTCCCTTGTTCCCTTGATGACAATTCTTTTCCATGGTAGGGTCTTGGTTTGTTCTGCTTCTATCACTAGACCTGTCTTATTCTGCCAATATCAAGATTATCTGAACAATTCTGCTCATCCTTAAAGTCTCAGTTTTGGTATCAAACCCTCAAAGATGCCTAATATCATCCTTTTATAAAATAGGTGTTTATATTTCATTCTCTGCTTTTGTCACTGACTTTAATTCATAATACTCATGAAATGCCTAAATATATTAATTGTTTAAGTGTTTCTTAAAACCAGTTCTCCCATAGCAGAATCTCAGCTTTAGGAGAGGAGGCCCCATGTAGCTTATGTTCACTACTACTTCTCTGCTGGCTAGGAAAATATTATTTGATGGCAAGGAGTCAAGAAGTATTTATTGAATTTACCCAAAAATGCGTTATGAAAATGATCAATAGAACTGATAGATATTAACATAGAAGATTGTGAATTATTTTGTGTCTGGAAATTATCACATATATTTCATAAATATTTCAAGTATTGGGAAAAGGCCTTATGTGTTAGTCAGTCAGCTTTCCTTCGCCATAAACAAAATATCTCACAAGAACAACTTAGAGGAGAAAAGGTTTATTTTAGCTCATGGATTAAGAGGCCTCAGTCTGTCATCAGCTAACTCATTGCTCTGGGCCTGAGGTGAGGCAGAACATCACAATGGAAGAGCCTGGTAGAAAAAGGCTGCTCAGCTCAGCTAAATAAATAAATAAATAAATAAATAAATAGTGGCCCCAGGATAAGTTATAATCTCCAAAGTCATGTCCCTAGTGACCTACTTCCTCCAGCCATGCCCCACCTGCCTACAGTTACCACCCAGTAATCCCTTCATGCTATTAACCCATCAAATGAATTAATTCCCAGAGGGGATTACACTTTCATAATGTAATCATTTCACTTCTGAACAATCCTAAATTAATGCCTAAGATTTTCAAGGGATATTTCATACCCAAACCAAAACACCATAGAGGAATCTTCAGATTCAGTGATTTAAAATTAAGATTTATAAATAAGTTGCCAAGAATTAAGAGAGAAAATGAGAAAACTAGAAAGATGTGGTTGGATTCAGAAATCAGTAATTTCAAATTTGGGAGACTTCTTGTGGTTGACACATTTGATAATGTGTTACAAGGCATGTGGGAATGTCCAGAATGGCATTTTTCAGAGTATAGAATATAATATTCTGAAAATGGGAGGCCAAAAAAACTATCAATCTAACTTCTAGACTTTATGAAACATAGGGAGTGAGAACAGTAATAATGTTAATGTTTCACTGTTGGAACTGTGCTAAGAAATTAACACTTTTTTTATTAGTTGCTCATGACAGTACAATGATCTTGACATATCATACATTTGAATCAAATGAGATTAACACTTAAACACCAGCAATAATGAATTCAATGTTGTTATTTCTCTGTTCATTTACATATTAGGAACCAACAACCAACCCTCACATTGGGTGTCAAGATTAGCAGCAAATATGTGTCAGTCTTTATATTCAGATTCAAGAAGTATATATATCTATAAATTATGTAATTAACCATTTTTATTACTATCTAGCAACATTTCATTTAATTGCATTTGAAATAAAAATATGTAAAAATGAAAAAATAATTTAAAAAATGTGAAAATGTAAACATTGTTTATGTAGATTCATGTGGACAATTATAGAGATATAACATAGGTTTTGCATTTATTTCACTGTTTCTCAGCATGAAGTTCAAAAGTATTAAAGTATTCAATGTTCTTCTAGGCTTGCTCAATATCCACATTGGCAGGATGATTTCTTAGGAAATAGTCTTTATTATGGTTTAAATGTGACGTGTCTCCTAAAAGCACAATTGTGAGAGAATGAAAGAAAGTTTAAAGGTGAAATGACTGGGTTACGAGAGCCTAAACCTAATCAGCTCAGACATCTATGGACATGGATTAACTGGATGATAACTACAGTCAAGTAGGGTATAGGTGGAAGAAGTCACAGAGGACATGCCTTTGGGGTTTTCATTTGTTCCAGGTGAGCTGGGAGCTCTCTCTCTCTGCTTCCTGATTGCGATTTCCTGGGCTGTTTTCTGCCCACATCCTTCTGCCATGACATTCTGTCTCACTTGGACCTAGAGCAATAGAGTTGCCTATGTATGGACTGAGACATCTGAAACTGTGAGCACCGCAAAAACTCTTCCTGCTCTTAAAATCGTTCTTGTCAGGTCTTTAAGTAAACAGCAATGGAAAAACTGACTAAAACAGTATTGCAATTTCATAAAGAGTCTTTTTTTGATTTTGAAAAGATATCAATGACAAATTTCATTAAATCTATCTGGTCACTGAATGAGAAAACTGGACTCAGGTATATTTTAACTTTGAGAAATTCAGTAAGAATATAATTAAAAAAAAAACTTTTGCTATCTCTATTTTTTTAAAATAAGTTTTAAAGCCAATTTGGATTGTATCTCTTTTTTTCACCCTTGCATTTTCATTTCAGACTTTTGATTTAAGAGTCGAAAAAGAGCCACAATGACATGCAGGAGAAATTGTTCTCTTGGTAGTCCTGATTTGGAACAGAAGTTAAAGTATAGTAAATCTCATGAGAAAGTCTGCTTTTTGACATTTACAGCTCAATTTTACAGATTCAGAAGGTTTGAATAAGTTTCAGATAAGCATCCAAGCTTATCCAGGGGTGAACTTGACTTCTGAGACTTCTAAAGTTGCGTCATTGGTAATCCTACCTTACTTTTGAAGATGCCAGCCATAGCATCCCAGTGGAAATCTTGGCTGCCATTGTACTTCACAGTCAAGGAGGAATAAGGTCATGTAGTCACCACATTTTTAAAAATATGAGATAAAGTCAGCCAAAGAGGAAAATTCTTTAAAAATTCAAAGATGAAGTTGGATGATCTTAATAACAAGTAGTTCAATAAGATTGTACAATTCAGCTGGCACATTTTAAAAAAATATTAGATAAAGACATAACTAAATATAATTTTATGAACAGAACAGATATTTTTATGATGGAAGCCTAAACCTAATCAGCTCAGTAATCTATTGATATGGATTAACTGGATGATAACTGCAGTCAAGTAGGGTGTAGGTGGAAAAATTAAGAATTAGAAATTGAATAGATCAGAATTTGGAAGAGAAGGCACTTTTTGAAGAATAAATAAAATAACACAATAAATAACTGATTTTATGCATCCAAATAATTTCAATGAATATTAAATCAAATGCTTAGCAGAGCCTCTAATATAAACATTTATATGTAGTGCACTGTGTTCTGCATTAGCCTGTTGAAGGACAAGTTTGAGGCACAGTTAAATTAGGTATAATTCAATATCTAAATAAGAATTGAGGTTTATAGACAACTTTCCTATGGTCTTCACAGCTGACCTTATTTAAAACCCTTTCAACAAAGAAAGTCAACTGATAAAGATGTCTTGAATTTAAATTCTTAGAATGTTATACAGCTGAATGCAAAATAATTTCTTTATCATTGGTTTTCTGTCTTTATAAAAGTAAGAAAAAGAGGTAAATCATCTGCGTTGGTTTATTATGAGTTTCATAATTATGATTTTTCCATCTACTAATTAGTTTTTTACTTTGCTTATGCAAATCTCAGAAGCCCCAAATCAATTTTTATACCACACATTTATTAAGCTGAATGTATTTATATGAAATTTTTGAAATAGATTTGTAGGAATTATCAACCTAAGAAGAATTTAATATGTGTATGTTCTTGTCTCTTTATTTTCTCTTTGAAGAAAAATCTTAAAATCCTCCTATTCTTTTCTTTCTAGTGTAGCAGAGTAACATCTGTGCAATTATATGAACCTGCAAATTACTTTTTTCCTTCTGAGTTAATTGCTTCAAAATTATAATGGAGAAAAAAAAAGAATCCAAAACCTTAATGCAGAGCAATGTTAGGCAAAACCAAATGGTAAACTTTCTGATTAACATATAAATTTTAATGAAACTATTTTGATATAAAACCTTAAAAATAATGCATGTGGATTGAGCTGTTGGAAAATATTAATTCAATGGATGAATTTCTGTAATTGATAGTTATATTTCAAATTAAGCGATTATTATTTAACCCACATTTATTTTCTCTTTTTCTTTACAAATGAGACTCGTCTTAGGAATCTGAGGGAAAACAAAGCTGAGTTCAATTATGCTCCTTGTTTCACAAATGAAGGAAAATAATTAAAACACGCAAGTTTAAATGACAGTATTATTTTGATATACTTGAAATAGAGAGAATCAGCTAAAACTGTTGTTAATAGCAGAAACAGTTAATAGAAGAGATTTCTTACATTGTGAGCCACAACTATCAATCAGATGTCACCTTCTGCCATTTCCTGTCTCTCATCTCAAATTTTTGATAAAATGGTTATTTTCTTGTGGGTCATGGTGGCACACACTTGTAATCCCAGATTCTCAGAAGGCTGAGGCAAGAGGACTCTAAGTTATTCTTAGCAAATTTGCAAGGACCTAAGCAACTTAGTGAGACCCTGTTTCACAATAAAAATAAAAATGGTTGGAGATGTGACTTAGTGGTAAAATGCCCCAGGATTCAATCTCTGGTACAAAAAAAAAAAAAAAGTTGATCTCATTTAAATTGATAGTAGAAAAGCCTTTGGTAAGAGGCTGGGGAGAGAAGAAAGAGGGAAAGGAAAAGATTTGCCAACAGGTACTGAATTAGTTAGACATGAGGAAAAGTTCTGGTGTTTTATTTCACAACATTCACAACAGTGAGACTAGAGAGAATTATATTATGTGATATATTTTTAAAAAAGTTAGAAGAAGGGATTTTTATTGTTTGTACCAAAAAGAAGTTATATGTTTTCAAGAAGTCAGATATGCTTACTCTGATTTAAACATTACACAATGTATACATGTATCAAGATGGCACATGGCACCCTATAAATGAGTAAAATTTGATTTCTTTCTCAGTAATGAAATGCTCATCTTTCTCCATGCACATACATATCTGTCCCTTGCCTTTGCCATATAGCAGTATATATGCAGAAGTTTCCTCCCACCTCTTCTGTCCTAACCAATTTCTAACTCACTCATAAAGCCTTAGTTCAGTCTTTAGAACTATGAAGGAATTAATTACATGAGAACTACCTAGTGCTTTCCCATGGTAGAGACCTCAGTGACCTATAAAACTTCCAGTAGACTCTGCCTCTTAAAGGATATACCACCTGAACACCAAAACACTGAGGATCATGTCTCTAACACACAGGGAATGTGGCCCAGGCAGAATGTTTTTCTCACTATTTAAAACAGTATATATAATAAAGACTAGTGTTGTATTATGAGGTTTGTAATGTATGTTATGTAAATTATAATGATAGCTTTAGGACTATGAATGAGGCATAATGAAATTATGCTTTCACAAATTTCTTACATTTTACATGAAATAGCACAGTATTAACATTTAATATTGTAATAAATTAAAGATGCATATTATGATCCTGAGAGCAAAATTTAAAAAAAATTCTAAATGTGAAACTAAGAAGTCTATGGAAAATTAAAAATGAAATTATATTTTCAGAATGTAAATGCATAAATTGAATGAAATATCTTAAGTTCAAATACGGTAATGATTTATGATGTTTCTTGTTAGACTTATTAATAATAATAAATGTGGATTAAATAATATAAGTAATTATTAATAACCACAATGCTTTATTGTCATTATTACTGAACATGAGTGCCAAACTTAAAAATTCAATACACAATAATTATATTCCTTTCTCTTTCACTTTACTATAAGAAAGTATATTTTAATATTCTCCCTCGAAACAATAATATGTACCTATGTTTATGTGAATTTAGAGGAAATATACAAAAATGAATTTGTTTCATCAATTAGCAACAAAATGGAATAAACTGATAATAAGAAAACTTGCAGCCACTTTTGTATTCCTTCTTGTCAGAGATAGGTTTTCTCTAGGTTTCAGTTTTTTTGTTTTAGAAGATAGAAGGCAAGGAGTTCTAAGAGGGGCTTCATATGACTGTGTTTGGTAAACTCATGGCACCAGAATGGAATCTCATCCTATGTCCCGAGAAGATACTGTTAATGGACAATAGTAGTTTTCATGGCTAAACCAAAATAATGAATCAATATTTTCATGTCCTGTTCTGGGCCATCATTTTCAATTATTAGAATTCCCAATAAAGATTAAAATTTATTATTTATTTACTAATGAGGTGACTAATAATTTCTTTATGGTCTCTTCCAATTAAATCCCAGTATTAACTTCATTTTGTAAAAATTATAAATCATTGTATGAAAGTGGTCTAATAACATGTCCTTAATTGCTGTTACATGGATAGTGAGAAATCAGGACAAGATTTCAATTTAGATTGATCTGAATCAAAAGTTCACATTCTGACATATATTACCCATTTCTCCTTCTTTAATTATTTGGAAGCTTAAAATATTCAGGATTAAACTAAAGCCATTGTAGTAATTTTTATGGGCTGAACTGTACAAGGGTCTATGTTAATCTTTGTATATACACATTTAAATGAATGCCTTAACCTAACATAGAATTATATCCCCTTCTTTGTAAGGATTGTTTCTGTTTTAAATTCTAGGCTGTTACCATCTGTTCATAACATTCTAATATTTCCTTATTCTTTCCAGTTGACCTTGCTTTATGCCACTTGAGGGTTTGGAACAACACACACTAATCCTCCTTTTTTTATTTTCTGCAAGTGTTTATAGGTAATAGCACTAATAGCCTCTATGCTTCATTAAGTATTATATTTAATTTGCTCTACAAATTCATATGATGTGAGCCATTAGCTCTTTTGAGACTTTTATAATTGGAAGTTCAAACCATCAATAATATGCTAATATGACTGATTCTCACAAAGCTGTGATCATAACTCAGATTTCAAAATCAGGGGAAATGATTATTTTTAATGACTTAATAATTAACTTTAGCAACAATTAGCATTTTTATTGGATTTCCTCCTGTGAGTCCTTTCCCCTTGAAACTTCTTCTCATTCTACACAGATATCCATACCCCAGAATCACTACTCCTCACTAAAATGTCAATTTGCAAAGACATGAATTTTAGTGTTCATTTTCTGTTCTAACCTCTCATCTAAAGCAGATACTTGCTTAAAGTTTCCAGTCAGATTCTCTGTGCATGAACATTTCCAGTGAATTAGGACTGTGTTTTTCACAAAACAATGTGCTTCTTTATTACTTAGTAATGATTGCTGGATATTATTTTGGTGAACTCAAGACCCCATCTGCTTTAGGTAATTGTCACTGATTCTTCCATCTTGATCAATCCCTCCTCTAGTGGAAGGGTAGCTGAAATTTGCTTAAGTCTTTCTACCCTCATAAATTTCATATTTAAAAGGATAGATATGTCATTTCATTTGACATTTATATTGAACTTTTATATAATTTATGATTCACAAGTTCTTAATATTTTAAAGTAAATCATGATTGATCTCAGTTTGGCTTTGGATTAGAGAGAAAATTCATGATAATATCCAGAAGCTTTCTTTTTTATTTGTCATCCCCATGTGCTTTAAAAACTAGACAATTCTCAAACTCTATCTCCAACAAGCATAGAGAACGATAATACTCATTGATCTTCAATTCTATTTTTTAAATCCACTACTGCATTGTAATAATGAGCTTTTTCTGCCATTGTCTTTAGTACAAAGTTTCTAGGGTCCACATAATTTTTCCATCACTTCAATTGCAAAAATTAAACCTTGAGGGTAATAAGGATTAGAAAATAGTTTTTTCTTTCAGATAGAACTTTTTCACTATTTAGTGTGTATAAAGGATATAAACTATACTGAAAAAACTTGATGAATAATAAGCCTTTTAAAGTGTAACTAGTTTTTGAACTAATTCATATAAGAATAATATTACTTTATAATATTCTTTATTATGACTATGTGTTTTGGGACTTTAGCTTCCAAGTATATGTTTGGCCACATATTCCAGAGAAGGATGGGTAAGTGCATGAATCAGGAATTAAAAGCAGTCTGTATTTGAGTTTGTATTTTAATACACAGGAAGTAGCTGTACCACCTTGGAAAATTTACCTGGAAAAATGAGATAGCATCTAGTGAAAATAATATGTGAGGCTGATAGGTTCCACTCTAAATTAATGAGAACAAACCTCAATCAATTGTCAAAAGTGACAATTTTATATATAAGATATGGTAATGTTACCATGTTTATATTTATAAAAGTATAGCAATCGTACCATATTTTTAACTTAATTTCCTATTTTCTATAACAACAATTTTATGTTGTAGCTACCAAATCCCCACCAACATTTTCTACCCTAATTATCAAGAGATGATCAAACATCATAAAAGAAATATATATTTATTGAAAAACTAATTTATAGATGCAACAAGATAAGGGCTATCTATTCAGAGGCTAACAACCTTAATAGCTGCTCTCACTCTAATTTCATTAAGTCCTTTGAGACAAACACATGCCCCATGTTCTCTACTGGCTGTATGCGATATCTAAAATTCCATCAAACCCAGAAAGAAAACAAGGTTTTTATTCTTGCTTAGGGTGAATAGTAAGGATTTAGGAGATATGCATGTTCCATATACTTAGTAAATTAAAGGTTTTAGAACAAAAAAAAAAATTGAGGTTTTTTTTTTTTTATCAGATTATACCACAAATTACATTGAATAATTGTAATAATTTTCTTTTTAGATTTAGTATTATAATATAATACTGGAAATTCTTAATTTGGTGAAGTCCAGTTTACTAATATCTTGTAATGAGTAATATATGAAACTGAATCTTTATTTGCAACTTACCATAGAAATGTGGCTAGAATTTATACTCTAAACCCTTTGCTTTACTCCTGTTCCACCAATTTCAATAGAGAACAAGACTCTCAGTTTTATATACAAACCAGGGGCACTCTTTTCTCCAATACTCCCTGAGAACTTATATCCTGCAACAAGCCTCAGACTTCCTAATGTGCTATATGAAAAGTATCTTTAAGTCTTCATGTATTACTTTGCCATAAACACAAAACAAAACAAAACATGAACAAACACACAAACTAAAAACTCCCTAGGAGTCAATCATAGAATTTCCTGGTTTAGAAGTTGCAGTGGTAGTTCAGTCCATTGCTAGGCAAGGAGGACCCCCTTGTCAATGATTTCCTGCTTCAGAGCCCACAAAAGTAACCCAAATGTTACTAAAAAGTAATTTAAACAAGTGGCTCTGAGCAGCTTTCCAAGTACAAAAACTTCATTTCTTAGCGATTTCAACAAACTTGTCACAATAAATTCTTGAAAAGTGAAAACAACATCCTCTCTTTGTAGGAAAAACTCATTGTGAAAAAAGTTTGATGTGACACATTTTTTAATTTGTTCTTAGTTATCCTTTAGTTAATAAGAATTAGTAGGAGTTGGTGTTGTTGCTCAGTGGTGGAGCACTTGCCTAGCATGTGTGAGGCACTGGGTTCGTTCCGCAGCACCACATGAAAATAAATTAAATAAAGGTATTGTGTCCATCTACAAATAAAAATAAAAATAAAAGAATTAACATAAAATGATTTAAGCTTATCTTACTAATAAATCATAGAGATTTCATATAACTTTTTCATTAGAACATTGTCTTTTCTATTGTTCTCCGTGAACTCTGTCTCTACATAACATCTCCCCAAAGTTTAGTAAAAATTGCTAGAAATGAGAATGCTTAGGTTATTTTATGGTCAATTTAAATCTTCACCTCTTCACTCAGACTGTCAAAAATGTCAATTAGTGTCAAATGTAGCACTGGCTTTTAAAAAGTTCCCATCCTTCTCAGTAAGTTTGGAATCGACAATAACTTTACTGGACATTGACCTTGTCCAATTGACCTTGTCATACATTATGAATATAGGGTGATTAACAATATGGCCATTATAATTCTGATTTTAAATAAAATAGAACAGAATTTATTGAAGCAAATGCCTTAAATTCTAAATGATTTTTTATAATTCACTATTTACATGTTCCTTACTTATTCTTGATAAATAATTCATCATTTTATTTCTATAGAAATTTAAAAAAAGTCTATAGTTAATCTTGTCCCACCCCCACAACTAGCTCCTTTGTCTTAGTTTCCCAATTACCAAATACTACAAATATATATAATTTTTAAATTGGCTGCAAGTCCCAGTTATTATTCCACTTACCAATATTAATGACAGTATGAATATATTTTAGATAATATATTGTGATTTACATTATAATTCATATATACTACATATGAATATATATATATATATGTGTGTATATATATATATATATAACCCATAAGAATGTAGTTACTAACAAATATTATTTACTGTATTCATTGATTCATTTTCAAATTCAAGTAAAATACATTCCTTATTCTTAAAGACAATTATATACACAAATACATTAGGAAAAAACTAAGTAGGAATCGTTAGTCCTCATTGTTGCTATGTTGATGTTGTAGGCCAGGTGCCAAGAGGACAGAGCAGTGACTAAGATTTAAAGAGCACTAACACAGTAGACGAAGAATGTCAAGTCCTTAGAGACCATTTAAAAGCAATGTTATCAGTACAGATGGTGAAATTGTCTCACTGCTGGAGCGCCCTGGAAAAAAATGCTCCTGCCATTTTATGGACTCAGGATTAAGTAAGTGAAGGGAGAGGGAGAAGGGCTAAGAGTGTGTAGGTACCGAATCAGATGGGAGAAAAGTGTCTAAGTGAGAGCTCCCAATAAGAAGATCTTGGCCAAGGTGCAGAAAAGTCCTTTGTTAATATCTTTCCCCACACAATAAAGGTATTGTGTCCATCTACAACTAAAAATAAAAAAAAATAAAATAAAATGATTAAAGTGAGGGCCCACAATAAGGACACCTCAGATAAGAAGTATGTGATGTAGAAATGCAGGTCTGGCTGCTCTGGGAGCCTAGTTCTAGATGGCACCTCTCTCAGAGACTCCACTGCCCTGGCTGTGCATTCAGCTGGTATGGGAGGGGAGCAACCACATGAAGCCCAACAGACAAAGCCTCTGCACTGCCATATGGTTGGGCCTGAAAGATCATGAAAGACTTTGGCCCATGCTAAGCTTTTAATGGGGGAAAGCTAGATTGTGTTGCATTTTTGAGTCTTATTCTTCATCTGTGAAAAAGAATAAAACCTACATTATATATTGAGGATGAGACTAAAATTGAATGATATGTATAACACTTCTTAATACAGTGTGTATCCTAAACTATCTCAGTAAAGATTTGCTATTATTGGCTTCAAAATGCTGAAATTGTTCAGAATATCTCATTAAATATTAAAGGGAGAAAATTAAAATCACATTGAATTACATACGATTATTAAAAGAAATAAAACAGCTAGCAGAGCATAAGTTAGAATACTATAATACTTAGCTATTAATCAGAGCTGCCAAGTTAACATTAGTATATTTATACTCTTGTTCTATTTCTACACAAATATAGTGGTTAAATTCAAATTTGCCAACTCCTTGTCTTATTTAAGACTTCGATAATATGTGTTTCTGCTTTAGAAATTCAATTCAGAAACTGGCTCCAAAATGTTTTCAAATCTTTGTGGTCAACATCAAGGGAAAGATGATCATATTTCAGTTCAGCTGATGCTTTGCACCCTCCATGCTCCATGATTGTTTTAAAAGATGGAACATTTCTTCACATCATTGCTATGAAGAATGAAAGCTTCCTTTGGGTTAGGTCCATCTTCTAATCTTAAATTTTTAGTTTCACTTTTATGGCCAGAGTAGTATCATGACACTTTAATACAATAACATAATATTTAATATTGAATAAATCACAAATTCAATAGCAAGGTATTATACTTTGAAGCTGGAATGTCCCCCAAAGGCTCCTGTGTTGAAGTCTTGGTCCCTAGTGCAGCAATGTTCAGGTGTGGGGCTCTTGAGAAGTGATGGGTTCATAGTTTTGGAATTATTGAAAGTAGTGGAAAGTTCAGGAGGTGGAAATCCCTGGAGGACATAGGATATTGGAGCTGTGCCCTGGAAGGATATTTCTTGTCCCATACCCTTTCCTCTCTTTTGCTCAGCTTTCTGGTCACCATTATGGCTTTGCTCTGCCACACCTTCTCCACCATAATGCTGTGCCTCACCAGAAGCCCAGAATCAGCAAAGAAACCACAAACTTAAAACTTTGAAATCATGAGCAAAACAAATTTCTCCCCGTTTCCATTGTTTTCCTCAGGAATTGTTACAGCAACAGAAAGTTGACTAAGGTATTTTTATAGCGCCAAATATATAGCCCTCAATGAGATGCTATAGAAAAATACCTTTCAACAGGTATTTCTATAGTTGACTAAGGTATTTTTCTATAGCACCTGATTTGGAAAAACAGATGACTAGGTATATTATTTAAAAGAAAGTATTTGTTTTCACTACAGACATAAAATTGATGTTTATTTTAATATGGGTATTTATTTTTATCTTTGCACATACAAATATATGGAATATTATTTACTCTCATTTGTAACTTATTTAAATGATTAAAACTATTTAATATATACCTTTATGAGCACATTTGCATGAAAATAAGCTTATTTTAAGAAGGATCAATTATAATTATCATGAACATTTAGTAAATTATTTAGTAACATTATTACAGTGATTAGATTACTTTTCTATGAAAATTTATGATGTATAAGTGTATCATAATAGCCAATTGAGTTTGCAATATCTTTTTTCTATTGACCGTACAGGAAATATGGTATTTCTCACTTCTCAATCCCTATCTAACTGTTGGAATTAGACCTACACAACCTATACTAATACATTATATATTTTCTTGAGAATCAATTAGTCAGAAACTATAATAAGAGTTAACTTTATATTACAATATAAAACAAATGTTTTCACTGGCCTCATTGATAAAATAAATAAGAAAGAAAATTATTATCAGATAGCAATTGTGATTAGTAAGCAGAAATTTTTCTAACATCCTAGATAACTTTTAATATTGTAACTTCTTAGATAATTTTTTAATTTTTTTCTCTCAATTTGTTGAAAACAGTGGTGAGATATGAAATCCAATAGAATGTTAAGCATGCAAAGTATCTATGAGAATACACTCTTCTGATCTAGTGCTTCATTTCTGATCTAGTGCTTCATTTGCTGGATAGTCAACTTTTCTCTACCAAAACAGTGAGAGGAATCTTCCAGGCTCCATTTGAATGCATTTGGTGATTAAAAAACTGAAGTTTTATTTAGTTCATTATTAATTCTCTATTTGGCCAATTTGGTTGTTAAGCTACTGTGACTTGTTTTTTTTTAAACTTTGCTCCTTATAATTTGTACAATTTAATCTGAAATCTAACATGTAGATTCATTATTGTTGAATATCGAGTCTTTATCATGTTTTGTTTGTATATTCTTAAAGACAACTGTAACTCAATAATGTACAGTGAACAGAAATGAAAATAATGTTCCTTCTGTGATGCAATCAGTGAACTCTACCATAATGTGTATTATTTTTCTTCAACTTGGAAAATACTTTATTTACAACAAATATACATTTTCATTTTTAAAATGTCTATATTATTACCACTACACTAATGACAAGAACCATTACTACTACTAGTTTTGCTACAATTCACACAATTAATAGTGTTTTTAACAATTTACATGCTTACAGTTTCTACATTGCATTTATAATATGAAGTTACCAAAATTCTTTTTTTTTTTTTATTTTAGATGCAAGTCTTTTATTGGAGATATGATTTTTTCTTTTTTTTTTTTTTTTCTTTTTTAATTTTTTATTGTGGGTTGTTCAAAACATTACAAATTTCTTGACATATCATATTCGACACTTTGATTCAAGTGGGTTATGAACTCCCACCTTCACCCCATACACAGATTGCAGAATCACATCAGTTACACATCCATTGATTTACAAATTGCCCGTCCTCCACCCTCCCCCCTCCCCATATCTCCCTCTCCCTCTCTCTCTCCCTCTCTCTCCCTCTCTCGTCCTCC
>NW_026000108.1:27365657-27387736 GCF_001458135.2 Marmota marmota marmota | reverse complement strand
GGGAGGGAGGGGGAAGGAAGGAAAAGATTTGAAAAAGATACTTCACTAGAAAGTTGATTTCAACAAAAAAAAATGCATTAAAGTATATTCAGGATTATAAATCCTTAGGGAAAGACAATTTAAAAACCACTATAATACAGTCTCACATTCATTAACTAAGCTAGAGGTGAATGTTGACCATGCATAGTATAGGTGTGGAACAGAGAGTATTCTATGTATTGTGAGAATATACAGTGGTATAAATGCTTTGGATAATGGTTTAAATTTCTTACTCTTGATGTCAAATAAAATTCAGTTATCCATATAATCTAGCCATTCCGTTCCTATGCAATCTACCACATATATTCATAGTAACATTATTCATATTACCCAAAATTTAAAGAAAAGGCAAACTTAATCTACAGTAAAAGAAAGCATATTAATAATTATCCATGCTAATTGGTAGGAGAGGTCACAATTACTTGGACAAAGGTAATATTTTTGGATGACAAAAATATTGTATGCCTTGATTGTAATTACACAGGTGTATTGTATAAGTCAGACATATGCAAATATATATTTAGTATGGAATATTTATCCTTCAAAAATTATACTTTAATAAAACTGATCTACAAAAGTAGGTTGCTTAAAATGAGAGTCAAATTACTGCTTACTACAAAAATAATACATATTCAAAACAGTGCTATCATCCACAATGTACATTAATCTTTACTAATTGATTGTTCCAGGTGAAGTAGATACTTTTTGTGAATTATGTTGCATTAGAAATTAACAGCATTTCACCACAGTTATAAACATAGAAATAGTTTTATGAAAATGTTCTTCATATTTTCTAAGCCAAAGTAATTGACAACTTGCAATTTCTAATTAAAGTCTTTTTAATGAATACAAACTTAAGAGTGTCTTATATTCACAGTTGTGGTTACAATTCCAAGGAGTAGTCAATTAATGACAAAGATTTTTTTTCTTTCTTGATTTCTGTAATGCTGAGTTTCTATTATAGGTATATTTGATTTACATAAAGAATTTATTAATTATTTTATAAATGCTTATTTAATATCTATCATTTAATAATATTTACAATAATATCAACCATGTCATTATGATTGTATCAATATAATGAGTAATATTAAGATAGATCATATAAATAGTTATATTTATGAATGGTCCATGGTCCATCCTTCGTAATGGAAGATCCCAATGATGATTTTGGCCAGGTCCTTGAAGGCTTGATGAAATTAGTAACTACAAAGTGATTTCTGTGTTAAATGTGACCTTCAATAGTTTTGATTCAGGGCACTAGGAAAGAAAATAATTTTCTTATTGAAATCAATAAAAATTAGTTTAGAGGAAATCATTTTAATTATTGAATTTGCACAGGGTTCTGATATATTGGAGTGGATAATTAGCCTAAGCATTTTCATCTTAGAATTAGTTATACTTCAGTTATGACAGCTGCAAGTTGTAGGGAGTCTTTATAATCATACATTCCAGAAAGTCCACTTTACAATAATCACAAAAAATTTACTGCCAGGTAAAAGTCTCATGGAACTAGCTGCCTCTTTGCTGGTCTTTCTTAAGATTCTCACGAATATTCCAGCCCCTTCAATAAAACTAGCACTTGAACTCTTAGAATTGAAATCATATGCCAGAGAATACTCCTGAGCTTGTATTCTAACAATTCATGTAAGAATACTCTTTTTTTATGATCATTTGTTCCTTCAATACTGCAAAGCCTTCACTGTTAAATGCTCTGTCTGTATTTAAGTATTTTACAGCATTCGGTTTTTCTGGTTTTGTTTTTCTTGAGTATCAATGTCAGAAACAAATGAATTAAAACATTGTTAAGAAAAAAAGAATAATGTATCTTAATTTTATTTCAATGTAAAATAATTGAGAAATAAAATGTTAAATAAAATACTATATTTGCTTTATATGTATGAGATAATTGCATATTTTGAAATAAAATTTGACTCAAGATTAAATTGACATAAATGACATCTATCTAGCAGTGAAATGGCCAGGGAAACCCTTGATTTTAGCCAATTAGTAAGTCAACTTGTAAATAAGAATTAATATGAAAGATAGTTATTGAATTGAAAATATGACAGACCAACTGGTCATATTTTTGTTACTTTGGAGAGTTATTCATTATAGGGAGAGCTTTTCATATTTATGACCTTTAAATCAATTACAGGTGGTAATTTGCTGAAAAATGTACTCATTCATAAGAAAAAAAATGTTTATCAGTAAATTATAATATCACGCCTTAAAGATATTTCTGATGAATTGGTCATATAAGATTGTTATTGCTTTAAATTGTTTTCTCTTCTTTCAAAGAATTTGGCACTTTATTCTACTTATGGATTTATTGTTTTCAGTGAGATAGGAAATTCTTGCATAAAATTCAGTAGTAAAACAGAACAAAGTTCCCATAAAGCCTATTTTTAGTACACATTTTTGTAAAAATGTGCTAAAGAAAGTAAGATAATAATATCCCATAACAGTCTCATTTAACTTAGCCAATATTAAAATATATAGTTACTGTTAAAATGTAATTAACAAAATCCAATTAATAGTACTATGTGGTGTAATATATTACATATATATTATAAAATATATTTTAATTATGTGAATATGATGCCCTTTATGCATCTCTTTTTTTTCTATTTTTTATATATGACAGCAGAATGCATTAAAATTCTTATTACACATATATGAAAAATTTTTCATATCTCTGGTTGTATAAAAAGTATATTCACACCAATTCGTGTCTTCATACATGTACTTTGGATAATATGACCATAACATTCCACCATCATTTCTAACCCCATGCCACCTCCCTCTCCCTCCCACCCCTCTGCCCTATCTAGAGTTCCTTTATTCCTCCCATGCTCCCTCTCCGTATCCCACGATCTTCCTATCTCCTTATATCAGAGAAAATATTTGGCATTTGTTTTTTTGGAATTGCTAACTTCACTTAGCATTATCTTCTCTAACTCCATTCATTTACCTGCAACTTCCATGATTTTATTCTCTTTTATTGCTGAGTAATATTCCATTGTGTATATATGCCACATTGTTTTTATCCATTCATCTACACCTAGGTTGGTTCCACAGTTTAGCTATTGTGAATTGTGGTGCTATGAACATTGATGTGGCTGTGTCCCTGCAGTATGCTGTTTTAAAGTCCTTTGGGTATAGATCAAGGAGAGGGCTAGCTGGGTCAAATGGTGGTTCCATTCCCAATTTTCCAAGAAATCTCCTTACTGCTTTCCATATTGGCTGTACCAATTTGCAGTCCCACCAGCAATACGTGAGTGTACCTTTTCCCCCACATCCTCAACAACACTTATCATTGTTTGTCTTCATAAAGCTGCCATTCTGACTGAAGTGAGATGAAATCTTAGAGTGGTTTTGATTTGCATTTCTCTAATTGCTAGGGATGATGAGCATTTTTTCATATATTTGTTGATTGATTATATATTCTGAGAAGTGACTGTTCAGGTCCTTATTCCATTCATTGATTGTGTTATTTGGTTTTTTTTTTTTTTTTGTGTGTGTGTGTGTTTTTTTTTTTTTGGTGTTAACTTTTTGAGTTCTTTATATACCCAGAGATTAGTGCTCTGATTTGTGAGGAGTAAAGATTTGCTCCTAAGGTGTAGGCTTTTTATTCACCTTACAGATTGTTTCTTTTGCTGAGAAGAAACTTAATTTGAGTCCATCCCATTTATTGATCCTTGATTTTAATTCTTGTGCCAAAGGAGTCTTATTAAGGAAGTTGAGGCCTAATCTGACATGATGGAGATTAGGGCCTACTTTTTCTTCTATTAGACACAGGGTCTTTGGTTTCATTCCTAAGTCCTTGATCCATTTTGAGTTGAGTTTTGTGCATGGTGAGAGATCGGGGTTTAATTTCATTTTGTTGCATATGGATTTCCAGTTTTCCCAGCACCATTTGTTGAAGAGGCTATCTTTTTTCCAATGCAGGTTTTTGGCACCTTTGTCTAATCTGATACCAGATTTGAAAAAAAAAATTCTGAAAACTGAAAAGGACCAATAATTACCTCAAAATAACCCTTAAAACCATCAGCCACTATAACAATCAGAAGTAAACCACAATTATCATTGTTGAAAGTGACTACAAAAATCAAGCAGTTCTGTGAAATATAAAAGTCAAGAAATAAAACACAATGGAAACATAAAAAGTGGCTGGAGGAAAAAATAAAAGAAAGGTGGTAAGAAAAATACAATGTTCAAATCTTGAAAGGCCGAGAGAAGGAGGGCCTTGAGTAGAATAGCCAAGATGTGAAATAGCGTGCAGGGTGTTTTGGTCAAGTGAATGGGGGAACAGATGCACTTCAAAGAACAATGGAAACAGTGGTGAAAAGATAGGAGACAGACTGTTTCTTTGTTCTTTTTGTTCAAGTGGTAGAAAAAGCTACTTAATCTCCAATAACCTTAGATATTATTGCTTCATGTCCCATACTGACAGAACACCCCCCAGGGAAGAAAGCAGGACTTTGTTCAAGTGAGCATCCTCAAATGGACATCTATATTTGGGGACTTGTAGATGTTCAGTTAACTTAATGATATGGCATTTATAACAAATAATGAATACTAACAGCACTTTTTGTATACCACATAATTCTAGCTGTACCAAAAACTTTTGTGTAAGTGTAAAATTGTGTCCTTAGTTGTTTTCTGATTACGTGAAGGGATCTGGGGTATTAAAGTATGATATGTAATACACTTAGTTGTGAATTTTCAGTTCAGTGTGCACAAGGTGGACGTTTTCTTCTTATTGAGGCTATCAAAATGAAAATAGACTTTAACAGTATCAACAGTAGCACCATTTTTACTCCCATTTAGATATCATTTTCCCCTTGGGAAAGTTTGGAAAGGTGATTGTTTTCCTGTTTTGTTTCTTTTACATCAGCCAGATGACCATTTGTATGGTCCAGATTCTAAGAGTTCTGGGTAATTTTAGTTTCAGTCTGTTATCATTGTTGAAACAGACATTTGTCTTTCACATAGTAGAAATTCTATTGCATAAAGTGAAGAAGTTTATGATTTCCTTTATGTAATACTCAAAAAACAATGGGAAAGCAGGCATTTAACTAATCTCCTCCTGCATCTCAAGTACCATCAGAATAATTTCCTATCCTAGTCTATGAAACTGTGTAAAGCTGCCAATTGAAACCCAGCCCTCTAGATGATGGAAAGGAAATCCTGAGATCAACATTAAGTCCTTGGTTTTGCTGATAAATACTATCATTTCATTCCACTTATGTTTTGCGGTACTCTTTAAAAAGCATAATCTCAATTATTGACTATTGCAGGTTTTTTAGTCAGTTATTATTTGGTGAAGAGTAATGCAGTGTCTTGGCTTCTCATATTTCACAGAACCTGAGTTTATTTCTGGTGCTTACTTCACCTAACCTCATCTCTTTTGATTAAGATAGTAGAAATACTGGAATAAGCAGTATGCTGAGATATCAAATTGAGTTTTTGACAACATCCACTCTAAGCATTTATTGGTGGGCTGCTCATCAGCTACATTTAGGTCCAGATATATTTACTGTGATTACAACAATAAATTCTCCACAGAGTTGCAACAATTCTAGTTGGTAGAGGTCCTGTTTATGCTTCATTAAATTCTTGATAAAAGCCATTATATTTTCAATTGTATTCTCAAGGTTAAAATGTACAGAAAAAGTTGAAAGAATTATATAAATGATAAGAAATTAATAACTATTTAATTTAATATTCAATATGGCAGCAGCTCTTCTCTGTTCTGTTGACTAGGAAGTTACATCCAGTTTTGTGAATTGAAATTAAGACAGATAAATAAGTTCCATTTTAAAACTCAACATAAATAATACATCCCTTCTATCCACATGTGTCATTAAGATTTTATTATATTTCAGCAATATATTAGGTGAAATATAATGGTATATTTTATATCAGTGATATAAAATATATATTTGAATCATTTGTTGCTTGATATTTATGATTGTAACATTTCACACTATGGCTGATTGACAATCAAAAAATTCAAAAAAAGTTGAATTAAATCCTAAAATATTTGTTTAAGAAGTCAGGGAAGAATAAGATATTCCCTTAAAAACTATTTAAATTGAGGAGGGGTCTTTAAATGATTATATTTGAGCTCCCAGAGTTAAATTTTCTTATAGTCTCCAGTTCCTGACAAAATTGGAAAGGAAAAAAAAAAGCACTAGGAAATGGCTATGTACTCAAGGTAATTATAATTTAGATATGATATATACCTGGGCAAAGTAGGTTCTAGAAATGGAAAGGCAGAACTGAGAGTGGAAAGGTCAGGAATATTTTTCTCAAATGGCATGGCTTGTAGGAGTAGAAGGAGCATCTGTTAGGGATAAGTTACATCTTCCATTTTTGACATTGAATTGACCACCACCTGACACACAAAAACTAGAGGACTCATTTGCTCTTAATTGTGTTCCTCTTATTTGCAGTTTGACAAATTATTGGCTTCAGTGGAAATGGCTGGAAGTGTCTACTTTTAATGAAAGCAATCTTATTATTTCTCTAGAGTTTCATTTTTATTAACTTTGTGACATAGATAAATGTAAAGAATTAATATATGCAATGTATCATGGTTAGCACATACTTTTGATTGCAACAGTTTTTTAGGGAACATAAAATATTTTAAGAAAAGCAGACTACAAGGAATGATATAAAATATATATTTTTGCATCATTTGTTGCTTGATATTTATGATTGTAACATTTTACACTGTGGCAGATTGACAATCAAAAAGCTATTGACAGTAATAAATATTTTGAATAATGTTAAAATTAATAGTTGTGCCTAGATTTTGTTTCTTATCAATTAAATTTTCTGCAAGGATACATAAATTATGTAGCTTTGAATCTAGAAAATTGAGTGTTTCCTGGGGTGGATCAGTGGTCAGTCTGATCATGATTTAATAACCATATTGACAAGAAGCTAAATTATTTTACAGATCTGTTGAGGTTGGAAGTAAAGATGCCTATAATAGAGCTTTTAACTCAGTGTGTGGTCAAAATTTGAGATGTAACAGAAACAGCTGAAGAAGAATTTTAAACATAGCATCAGGCAACTGTATCTAATTAGTGTATTACTGAAATCTTTGTCCAAATTTGGATAGGAACAATTTTCTAAGTGCTTCCTTCCTTCAAAAATATAATCCGTTTTCTTTTTTTTTTCCTATGGAAGAAAATACATTTCATGAGAACATGTGTACGGGTACTGATTTTAAAGCTTTTTGGAAATAGCTGTGTTTGTTTTTGGTAAGAAGTTGTTATTATTAGAGTATATATTTATAAGACTAATGCAATGTCAAAATGTTTGAAAGTGTATGTGCCAAAATTTAATATAGCACATTAAAGGACATTTGTCACCAAAAAAGTGATATTTATTGTTGATTTTCTATATGTTTCTACAATTGATATGAAGATTAAAAATGAAACAATAATTATTGGGGAATAATGGCAATATTTCAAGTGGATAGATTATATACAGACAACATTCTGGAAATGGATCTGACTTATTCCTTTTTATTTATGAGAAAAATTGATTAAGTATTAGTTTCAACTGAAGCAACTGTAAATAGATTGAGAATTATATCTGATGTAATTCAAGTCACAACAGTGGATACCCAGAGATCCATATCCTCAGAGGATCAGCTTGGAACACACAAGAAGAGGTAGAAAGCCCATACCACATCAGCATGAACAAGTATAGTTCCTGATGTTTTCTAACTTGGTGTTTCACTAATACTTAGAAAAAAGTAATTGACATAATCAATATTAGAAACACATTATAGTTATGATGGCATATTGTTTAATTAAATAAGGTGAATATTAATCTTTATGTATAAATAAAATTGAATTCTGTGAATTCAGAGCCCTTTAATTTATTTTGGTGTAATTTCTCATAGGTTACATATTTGTAATAATTAAAAGATTTAATTTAGTTTTTATCCTATAAATATATAAACATACTTTGGCTTATATAACTTATGTTTATCTTACCAAAAAGTAAGTGTCTTGAAGGAGGAGTCCTTTCTACTCAACTTTTTGTAGATCCAGTACTTGGTAAAATATTTGACCCTTGCAGTATATAATAAGTGAATTTCAGGTAAAAAATGGAATTGATTATATAAGACAAAAATCTGTAGACTCCATACCTTTCATTAGTTGGTTTTAAGTCTACTAATTGAACCAATGGTAATGAAATTAAGAGAACTCAATAATTGATGAACTCACAGTTTCTTTAAATATTTAGGCAATAATAGCTTATTACTGGCATGTGCCTTTTAGCATTGCATCTCCTATTTCATATTATTTTACGACTTCTACACCTTTTCCTTTTTCCTCTTCTTGTCGAAGAAACTATTTCAATATAGAGAAGCATTCTGTCAAATTAATTGATATAACCTTCTTTAAACTTTAATATTCATCTTTCTTTATGCATACTTTTATCTTTCATCAATCTCATGAATTATTTGAGTGATAGTCTCTTATATATAATTTGAGAAATCTATTTTTATTTAATTAGAAGATGAGGAACTCGGATATTACTTCCCACTCCTGTTAGGTGGGCTTTTCAGGGAGAGAAAAAAAGACAATGATTTTAAAACACAAGCAAGTGCTGTAAGACTTTAAAATGATTTCATGGAAGATGAATACTAGAATGATTTTTAGATATTTACAGAGAAATGATTATGTAGCATGTACAATAATATTATTACATTACATATTCTTACTGTGTCTTAAAACAATAAGGCTTCTTTTTCAGGGTTATATTTCATTTAAAGACCATCTCTATTTGACCTGCTCTAATGCAATTAGAAGTGCTGTATAAACTATACAAGGGACAAAGAAATAATACAGATTGCTTTTTTTGTGTATTTTTCTAATCTTTTTTAATTATAAATCTCCTGTAAACATCTTTTCTGTGAGTAAATTAGCACAGCAGGTATGTGAGAATTGTATAGTCTTGGCGACTGTACTGTAGAAGACAGAGCTCACTGATGTTTTCCTGAATCCTATATTGCTTTGGTAAAATAGAGCCTGCTGCTGATCTGAAACATCTACTCTCTATGACTACCAAATAAACTCTTGCTTCAGACATTTAATTAAAACTCTATCATGCCAGCAATTCATGTTTTTTCCTAACCATAGAAGCATGGATCATTTTTAGCTATTATGTATACAAGTTGGGTTCAGAGGGTATATGTAAACAAATGAATTGCAATGGGAGACATATGCTGATTGGTTTCAGTGTTCTATGTGAGACCTGACATATGTGTACAAAACACATGTCTTTGGCTTCATATATTCATATAAATATGCTTATCCACCTAAAGGATGTTTGTATTTTGTATAATTAAGCTGATTCTCCTTTTTTGAAATACATTCTCTTTTTGGTATGATTCAAATACTCTAGTACTGGTAGCCTTTCTGTAAATGAAAACCATTTAGAAGAATGGAAGAAGAAGACTACTATTGGGCTTGATATTTTATACAAGTTGCTAACTATTGACTTCAATATTTTTTAACATTTTCAATTTGACTGTGGAAACTCATATGAATTGTAGTTGTATAAAATGTATCACTATGAATCAAATAGAATTTTAACAATAACATTTAAAATGTGTTAATGGCTTACTGGGTAATAATCCCCTTGTTCAAAATTATTCCAGAATCAAATAAAGCCAAACTTCATTTAAAATACTATTTCAATGTTTAATTTTGATATAGCCCTCTTTGTGAGGCTCAAGTTATCTCTTTTGGCATTTACTTGTGGAGTGTCTTTCATTTTTGTCTACATTTTTGGTTCTTGTTTTAGTTGTTTAAATTCCCAATTTAAGATATTTACATCTAAATGCAGATACATTGTGATCTTTCATAAACCTTTTGCTCTATTTTTGTTCAATTTATAGATGAGGTAGCAAAGTGGTATCAGTGTACAAAGACATTAAAATACCAAATTTACTAAGGTCTTATTTAAAATATACTTCAGGTATAATATACAAAAAGTTTTTCTTCCTTCTACTTAAAAAATGAATCATTCTTGACTCCTTTTATAAAGTTAGCTAATTGAAAATCATCTTTTAAGCATAATATGAATTTTCAGAGGCAAATTTAAAATAAGAATCCAAATGTCAGAACAAGTCTTAATGTATAATGAAGAGGTTTTATCCTATTATAAATATTAAATGCATATTTTTATTATGTACAATTATATTATCAATATTATTAATGGAATAATATATTAAAATTCTCTATCAAGAGTCCAGAATATGTACTTCCTTAACTAGCCAACTGTTCACATAATATAAATTGCCTTTATCTTCTACATGCATTTTTGTTTTTCGTGTTAAAAGTGGCATTTTTTCAGAAATTTATTTGTGTGGATTTCTTTATTACCATTTCTTTTGCTCTCATTTATGATCTATACTTTGCCCCTTCACAGTCCTTCAAAAATTCTCTTCACTTGAAATTTCCGAGTTCAAATAGTTATGTATCTGTTCCAGATTTCACTCGATGTCTGAACAATTTTACTTCAACTTTGCACAAATTTAAACTCTGAATTCAAAAGTAGAAACCATAATTCCAAACCTGAACCTTCTCTCACATCCCATATCTTCATTAATTATACCATCATTCAAAATAGAATCAAGTTTATTATGATACATATGAAGATCCATGGATTATATTCATAATACTATATTTACACTATAGATTTTAATTATCCTTAGTTATCCCAATTTGAAGTAATGCAATGGATAATACTACATTCACAATACATTAAAAACCATGTTTTGATTAGGTAACTATTTTTTTCTAATATAATAAATCTGTGGGACTTCTCTTTCAATTTTATTTCTGAGCTACACTGATCTACAAATACATGTTCATACACGTCTACTCTTGGGGTTTCCAGGAGTGGGTGCAAAGAATTCAAAAAAGAAAATCCCCTTAAGGTATCTCATACAGTGAATATGTGCTGGAGCAACTTATTATGGTGAGAGAAATGATATATCAAACAGTGATTTCATTAATTCCATACTGTGCTAAAACACTGATACAATAGAAGGATGTCAATTTATAAACAGCGAGCTTTACTGTTGAAGGGCAAATGGTACTGAAGTATGGTAGAAAATATGAAGATATAATAGATTGATTTCCATATTAGAAAAGTTTTAATGAAAGCAATAGATAGTCGCTCACTCAAGTCAGAGGAAGAATAAATAGCACAGGTGTCTACCATCAATCCATTCTATTAAATACATACATTTGAACATTTTAAGATAAATCAGAATAAAGATAAGGGCTAAAAGTCATATGATTTTCAATCAAAACAGGATCAAGAACTGGAGTGGAAAGAGCTGAACCTGCTAGCCCCTAATATTTTGGAGCCTCCTAAAAATGGATTTTTATGGACTCACTTGGTCTGCCTAATAGCCATGTTCCATTGGCATGTATCTCTACAGGTACAACTAAGTCAATCATCACTTTTTCCATTGTCTTCTCATAGATAATTCTATGAGCTGCTAATGATACCTTAATGACTCTTTGAAATAAGTCAGTATATTTTTCAGATAGTAGCAAAATCAATAAATCACTTGGGTTGTTTACTATATCAAGAGATAATAGTCCTGTTAAGAGGATGATGGACAGGTTTATTACTTCTGAAAATGCCAACTACTTATAACAGCTTGCTGAATATCCCTGCTACAAGAAAGGTTGGTGTGCAAGAGATGACTAATACTTTTGTCAGAGAGACCATATATTTCAAAGCCATTTTGTATTGCACCTTTTGCTTGGCACACAGCAGAATAAATTTTCACTCACTTGAGAAAAGTAGATAACAGGTGAAATTTATTTATATTTACAATGCTTGATTAAAAAAATTCTGCATTAGATGAATCAAATATAGTGACTAAAACCACACTTCTTGGAAATGATATTTTACTGATAACTTTGATGTACTTAACAACGAATTCTCTGATGACCCTGCAACTTGGCTAGGTTGATGTAGTAAAAGGCCATCAACTGGATAGACGATAAACAACAGAAATTTACTCTTCACAGTTCTGAAGATTGGAAAGTCCAATGCCAAGGTGTCAATGGTTGGTGTATGATAAGGGTTCACTTTTTGATTCAATGCAAGGCATGTCCTGGCTGTGTCCTCACATGGTAGAAGGACAGATTAAGCTCCTTCTGGCTTCTTTCATGAGAACATTAATTCCACTCATGAGATATATTCCATGGATGTATCCACCTCCTTATACTACCTACATGGTTGTTAGGATTTCAACATATGACTTTGGCGGGGCGGCAAACATTCAGACCAAAGCAGCTGGCATCTACATGAATGGGATGTGCTTCAACTATAGAGATTCATTTTGCAAGTTTGGATTACAAGGAATAAAATAGTATTTTACCCACAACTAACATTTCTTATAGATAATTTTCCAGGTAATTATATAAAAGCAAGGACTCAAGTCTATATAAATAACTATTACTTTGTAACCACTTCTGGTATATTACTTTGTGTAATAATTATCTAGTGAGGGGAAGAATTTGTATATGAGGGATAATATATTGCATCAAATAAAAACTTAAGTCTCTATTCTTTCCCTAAATCATGAGCATGTTGGGCTCAAATATACTAAATCAATCTATCTTACTTTCAGCTTCAATATTTGCAATGTATATGAGCCGAGAAGAGTGGTAATCACTGCTCTAAGATCCTGAAATCCATCTGAAAGTGTTTCCCTGATGAGAAATGGAAGGCAATAAGTTATTTCTATAAGGTTATTTTATATATTTAAATGCTATCTTTAAACATATTTATCCTTGAAAGAAAGTATAATGTATTCTCTGGGAACAAAATTGCTCTGACATTCAGTACCTGAAATGTCTTATCTTTATACTGGCTATCAGTTTTCTATCTGCATGTAACTTTAAAACTTTGTGAATGAGTAGTTCCACCTTAATGTCTAGTTCACTGGCTAACTCTAAGTAAATTTTTTCTTTCCACTTTAAGAAAGTTGTCTGACCCTGAAATCTGACAGATTAAAACACACCAAGAATATGATAACTTTTTAAAGAAGCAACGAATGATATATCCTAGGAATAAAGTGTCTGCTACATTAATATGGGTGACCTCTGGTCATAGATAGTCTGTCCTTAGATAGTCACTGATGTATCGTTCATATCAAACAAAGAAACCATTCATAGGACAGAAGGAGGTTGGTGGCATTTGTCACATGGTCGTGTTAAGACATCTCAGGTAATTTCTTCAGCCTCTGATGTATTGTGCTATCAGTCTTAATTTTTTCCTGCCATTTCTGCATTGACTAAAAAGAAGTGGAGAATTATTCTCTTAGGATTGAAACGGGAATATAAAAATAAGATTAAATAGTTCATAGTTAGAAAAGAAACTAAAAAAAGTAAAAATGAGATATCTTTTAATTTTAGAAGATAGCACCAGCACATTTTAAATTCCCTTTAACAATTGTTTTATAAGTTAAATATTTCCTAATCAGGTTCTATTTCCTGGTAATTTTTAAAGACTTCAAAGATAGTTTCATATATGTTTAGATTAAGTTAAATAGTTTTATGTGAAGTAAAATGCATATCACATATATGCTTATATCATTGTGTTCATACTATTAAGTAGCAGCACTAATTAACTCAAAAAGCAATTTTGCAAGAAATATAATTTCATGTGGTTAAAAGAAACACAAAGGAAGTTTAAAATGCTGTCAGGAGTTATAATATGACATTTATTATTAGGTCTTTCCAATGAGTACAATATGGCAAGGGAATTGGAATTCAAAACAGTCAACTTCAGCCATAGGCCAGTCTGCCAATATCTACTTCTGAAATCTTAGATAGGTGGACAAATGTCTCTGGAACTTGGGTAAGTCTTTTTTAACTGACCACACCATAGTGAAGAATATCTGAGATCATGATAAATAATAATACTATTAACTTTAAACTTTAGAGAGTAAAGCTCAAATACAGACTGAAATCATACCTGACAGTGTATGGTTAATCACACGTGTATCCTTTTCTTATCTTTGATTCCATGCTTTCACTACTATAAACAAACATACTAAGAAGAAGTAAAACATGTTACAGGTACACAAATTTTGTTGGTTAATGAGTTCTCTCAATCTGCCAAAATAAGCATTTTATTAAATGATCTGGCTCAAATCAAAGAAGCAGAGATTCCTTTTCATCTAAATAGATCCTGAACCTACTCTTTTGCCTTGAAATGATGCCAGTATGCCGCCTTGGTGTTTCAGATAAGGGTATAGTAAGTGATGGAGCACAGTGCTGACTCACATCTTCTCAATAAGTCCTGGGAATAGTGCTAGACATGCTAAGAAAAGATGATCAGTGATATGAGATTAGGGCAGATATCTATTTATACTCTCTCAACACTAATAGCAGCCTCCTTTGTTTTGTGGATTCTTTGTTTTGTGGATTCTCCATATATTCCTTTTCTGCTAGATGATACAAAATAATGTTTTTCTTTAGTAATAGGCACTAGGATGACCTTGTGAGGTGACTGTGGAAATAAGACATTTCCATTCTCATTCACAACTGCTGTCAGGAGTGGAAACCCAAAGATGAGACCTGGAGATTCTCACCTTTCAGCCCCACAGACTTGATCTAGCCTCACTCTCATAGAAATCATGCAATCAATTTCAAGGCATTCAATCCTTATCTGTCTGCTCTTACAGTTGGACTACAGCCCTCCTCAGATTCTCTGGCAAATGACTATCTGTCAAAGATCCAACAGTTACATTGGGCAACTGTGTTGCCAGTGGGTAGTTTATTTCTATAGATAAGCTCACTTCTGTCCATATCCTTTGGCAATACTGGGTATTTCTGTAGGTGAGCATTGACCTGTATCCTCTGGAAAGTTTCTTTATCTTTGAAGACTGCTTGTCGCTGTGTTATCTACAAAAGAGTGAAATCTCAGCCTAAGGTTGGAAGGAACTCTCTTGTCCTCAGTTTCCTTCATTGTCTAATATCCTTCAAACTAGCATTTGCTTATTCTGGTCGTTTAGCACATTCAACTTCTTTTATTTGTTGATTTTTTTAAATGAAAGTCTAGTCTCACTACCTAAACTATGGAAGCCACCGAGATGCTCTTGAACAGATGAATGGGTAAAGAAAATGTGGTGTATATATACACAATGGACTATTACTCAGTCTTAAGGAAGAATGAAATTACGGCATTTGCTGGTAAATAGATGGAGTTGGAGAATATTATGCTAAGTGAAATAAACCAATCCCAAAGAACCAAGGCTGAAAGTTTCTCTGATATGTAGATATTAATTCACAATGGGGGTGAGGGGTTAAGAAAGAATAGAGGTATTTTGGATTAGACTGAAGGGAGCAAAGGAAGTGGAGGGGATATATGGATAGGACAGATAATAAAATTAATCAGACATTATTACCCTATTTGCATATATGGTTACACAGCTGGTGTGCCTTTACATCATAGATAACCAGAAAAAGGAAAAATTATACTCCATTTATGTTTGATGTGCCAGGTGAATTCTACTGTCATGTATAACTAATTGGAACAAATAAAAAAATATTGTAAAAAGTCTATTCTTTGTACTAAAGTTTTTATTGGAATTACCAGTTCAATTTTGTCTCCTGGCTGCACCCTATTTAATGTAAGCTAGAAAGAAAACTATTACTTTTGTTAAGTCATTCATATTTGTGTTTTGGGGGAGTTGTATGAAGAAAATGCAATGAGTCAATGTTTGCTACTACTGATATTTTTACACTGGCATTGCTAGGAATCAGTGATTTAATGTTTTTAGATTAAAAATAATCCTCTCCCACTTTTCTTGACAAATATCAAATACTATTTTTTTTATTCAATGAGAAAGCATTGAATGACCTTAATATTTTTCTGATATCGGTTAAGCTCCACAGAAGGGGAAAGAAAATTAATAGACAGAAGCAGAAAGGTCCATCCTGCATTTCAAAAATCTTAAAACCTATATTTTAAACAACATAAGTGCTTTTGATTGGCATCTGTACATTTAAAATACTATAATTTTAAGTAATAAATTACATGGGTCATACATTTTAAACAGAAAAAAATAAAGGCATAATCATAGTGGGGTAGATTTAATCAAGAAGGTTTCTTCCCAGGTTGAATGATGTAATGAATACAAGGACATAAAACTTGAAAAAAGTTGAGAACTGGGAATTGTAAAGAGAAATGGGAGGTGAACAAATGTGCAATTGAAAGTTTGGCAAAATAATTTCAAAGGCAATATCTATCTATAGTCTAAGAAAAGAAATCTGGTTAAAGGTCGATATGCCTAATGCATAATTCTATTAGATATATGGACAGATTAAGGTTGATTAAAAAAAAGTAGCATTACATCTGTACTTGTGCCTACAGGTACATCAATCTCCAGTGTGGACTATCCAAGGCAATCTGTGTCATAGAGTGCTGTATATTGCTTCTGAGGATGGATTTTCTGGTTCAATTTTTACATATGCAGTACTTGGGGGTGATCTTAAAAGAAAACTTTAAATTATCTATGGCTAAATTTACTCATATGTAAAAGAAGATAGCTACCACACCTACCTAAAATGTTTTTATGGGTGAAATGAGGTGACCTTTTTCAAGTTCAGTTCAATTGATGTTGACTAGCTTAGTAAAATACAGAGAGATTATTAAAATATGAACTTAAAATAATGGTTCAATTTACTTCACCTAATAACTATGTTCTCAAAGGGAGGGAATTAAAAACCCAAGGGTTATACAGAAAATGTGTATCTAATCCACAAAGGACATAAAACATTTTATTTCAGTATTTAAGAAAGGAAAAATAAGTTACACATTTAAAAAAGTCCACATTTATTGGTGAATCAGTTGACTTGGCCTGAAAAGCTGCATCTCATTGTAGTCCAGATGTATTTATTTACATATTTATTTATTTATCGTACATCTCAACACAAGCCACTAGCTATTGTTTTCCTCTTCTCAGAATTTATTCATTTATTTTTCATTACCTTCCTTATTCCAATGGACTTTAAAATTTGTTACTTCCAATTAATCTAATCCTGAAGAGTCTACTAAGTATAGATCAACATGTGACTAGAAAGAAAAAATTAATGCAAAAAGAAAAAAAATCACAGAAAAAAGTTGTGCCACTGTTCAAAAGTTGAAGCTACATTTATATTTGAATACAACATCCCCTGAGGTAACCTTTAGTTCTCTTACTTTAATATGTTGCTTATAAAGTATGCATTTCAATCAGGATATAAAATGATGTTACCATAAATAATTGAAGTCAGTAATCCACTGTACTGCATTTACTATAAAAAACTAACTGATAAAATATGTAGAATGAGAATTTACATTTTGGACAGCATAGAAGCATTGAGCCAGTCTTGTAGTGATGCTCATTTTCTACAGAATGTCATTGTACAATGGTCTACATTGATTAGCACAAAGAAAGCCATTGCTTCTGGGGTGTACTATCTTTGGATGTATTCAATTTTCTGCTGAGGCAAAGCAAGACAAAGAATTCTTATGAATGTGTGTTTTCTCAGAGATGTGCCTTTTCTAAAAGAACAATAAAAATAGGTACTGTGGGTATTTAAAATATGGAGATTATAAATTGGGTGATTGCCTTGGTCTGTCTTCTTCAAACTTGATATATTGCAAAATTAATTTTAATATAACATTGTTTGGAGGTGGGGCCTTTGGTAGGTAGTTAGATCCTAAGGGCTTCACCATAATGAATAGATTAATACTGCTATGAATGGGATTGTGGAATTCATATACAACACAAGAAAAGGATACTAATTTGAATAAGTTACACTCCATATATGTAAAATATGCCAAAATATCCTCTATTGTCATGTATATCTATAAAGAACAAATATTAAAAAAAAGGAAAGGGATTGCGGAAGTAGGGTTTTGTTCCTGTATCTTTTTGCCATCCACAATGTGAGGGCACAGAAGCAAAGTCTTGACTAGATGCCTGTGTTGGTCATGGGCTTTAAACCCCAATCACTGCAGGAATATACCACAGCTTGTTTATTGTTTATCCTTGAAGGGCATCTTGATTATTTCCATTTTTTTTGCAATTTTATTATAAATTGTGTAAACTATAAATTAAAAGTTATTATACATATTTATGTACAGATTTGTATGTGGGATTCGATTATAATTCATCAGGATAAATATTCATGAGTTCAATACTAGTTCGTAACCATGTTTAGATTTGTAAAAACTTACCAAACTGTCTTCCAATGTGGCTATATTATTATTCATCCCACCAACAAAGGACGGTTTCTGTTTGTTCATATTGTTGTCAGGATTTAGTAGTATCATTGTTTTGGGTTTTAGCTATTGTAATAGGTATGAGGTAATATTTATTGTTTTAATATGCAATATCCTAATGACATGATAGTGAACATCTTTTTGCACACCTGCCAGTTGGCATTTGTCTATCTTCTTCTGTGAGGTATCTGTTCAGATGTTTTGCTCTTTTTTATTGGCCCTTTCTTCCTCTTACTGTTAAGAGTTCTTTGTGTATTTTGGATATGTTTGCATTTTGTGCATATTTGGATATTTATACCAGATATATGTAATTGACAAATATTTATTCCCAGTCTATAACTTACTTTTGATAATTTTAATTTATTCAGTTGACTCATTTATTTAGCATCTATTACAATATTTAGTTGGCATAGGAGGTCTTTAAAGTGGAGGCTTCTGGAATTAATGAATAATGATCATTACGTATTGAAAGTAAGTAAAGATATTTATGTTCATTGAATACCAAATTGTTTCTACAATGCAGAAGTAAAAAAGGAAACTAATAACTCAGTAAAATAGTATTGATATACTTAAATATTATTTTAAATGAATACGAAAACAGAAGACTATAACTGAATAATTTTTTAAAATTAGAATTTTAATAATAACAATGTTGATATTTGACATTTCTAAGTGAGGATCCCTTAATGAAGCTGAAGTTTTTTATCTAACAAAACACATGCAGTATATTGTCTACATATTTCTGCAATTTGTTTAAGGAAACACTATGCCTTAATACTCATCCAGGTTTTATACATACATAGGTTTTCCTTCACTGGTGTTTCACTTGGTCTTTTCCTTAACCACCAGAGGCAATCCTAATTTTTCCTGGAAGAATCCATTAAATATCCATTTTTCTATGAAATTTTTGTTCAATTCTGTGTAGTTGGTAATTCAGTCATCAGTGCTTCTGAACAGTGTGTGAACTCGTCTCTCAATAGTTTTCCTTCATTAACTGTCAGTAGTGGTTGAATATTTTGTGTTTCCAAATACCACATTCATCTTTGAAAGTATTAGAGTAATATTATGTTTTTTTAATAGTACATTTTCTTAAAGAATAGAACACATAATACATTCACATAAAAATATAACATATAACACATTCACTTAAAAATAATTTAAAGGACTATTTTTTAAATATAGTAAATGTGTTCTAATTTTTAAAGAAATGTAAGAAAATAAAGCTCAAGACTTTAGATTATTTATTCATTGTATGTTCAAATATTTTTTTCAATCCTATGGTTCATGGCCAAAGTCTAGTGACAAATACATAAAAAACTTTGAAATATAATAATTTAAATCAGTTAATATTATAATATTAAGATGGGCAAATTGTAATGACAAATGCAAGTTTTATTTTTAAAAGGAAATGAATGCAAAAATATTGCATTTATTTGGTTATAGTTGGTTATTGACAAACTATTTATGTCAGATCTTGAAGCAAGCATGAAGAATTTAATTTATACAACTAATAGTGTAAACATTTTAATCTCTATTTTGTACACAGAAAATTCAACAATAAAAAAGATGATTTTCCCAAATCAACATGCATGTAAAAATGTTCAAAACTGGATCTTTTAGACTCCTAACTCTTTAAAATTTAGCTTTCAAACTGCCTCCACATTGTCTTCAATTAGTCTTTCATGAAAGAAAATTATATTTCATAGAAATTTTCTAAAGATTTAATAATTACTGAGAGAAATAGACTTCCTTTAATTCCTTACCTTCTAGTTATTCCACTTACTTATTGTTAAAATAGAAGTATAAGTGAAATTGTAGAAAGTATAAGTGAAATTGAACAATGAGTATTGAACAATATGAGTATTAAATAGAAGGAAAAGGAAAGTGTTTATCTGTGTATGTGTATTTTTGAAAACTATTCATTAAATACATTTTATATTCTTGTTCCCTTTTACTAGTTGATTTTTATAAGAATAAATTATATTCAAATTTTACCAGAAGCCATGAAAAACTCAGTAGGCTTCATTGAGATTAAATGTTTCTCAGAAACTCATAAGTGAATAAGTCAGATCATTGTGGTCATTTATCTTTTGTTGATTGCATCCATTTATCAAACTTCTTTTGCTTCCTCACCTTTTTTTTTCTTTAGTACAAGTCAACTTCCTTACCCAGTCAGTGATAAAGTAACTTCACATGGTGTGATTTTTCTTCAAATAATTACCTTCTTTGACCAATCTTACTTTCTTCATTTCCTGTGTCTTTGTTTCTGATCATTCTTTAGGGAATTTTAATAATATGTGGGAAGGGATTAAAACTAGACAAGGAAGAAGAGAAGGCAGGATACACAGTGGTAAACTGAGCTACTTCATTCCACATTGTTATACTGGGAAAAGGGAATTTCTCAACACATTTTTTAATGTTACCAAGAAAACTGCTTGTTATTCTATGAATGATAATGGTCTTATCTACATTTTCACATGCAGGTTAAAACTGTTATTATATAAAGTTTCAGCCCTCTATTTTCCTTGTATTCAAGTAGTTAGAACTTAAATTTACATAAATGTAGGTGTTTATAATTATAGCTCAGTTTTCTATTAGCATTGTTGTATGTTATGAATAGTAGCAACTATAGGTTTCATCTGGAATTTTAGGGATTTACAGGGAATAGTTGTGAAGAATAGTGAATGTTTCAGATGATAGTCTTCCTTTTTAAAAGAGAATTTTATGTCTAAACCTTTAGATGATAAAAATTGGTTTACCTACACTTGGATTAACTGAATTAGGCATTTTATTTAACTATAGCAAATGCTAGTAAAAATCAACGTTATGGAATTAAGAAGACATAATGCTTATAGGTTACTGGCTAAAGGAAGGAAAGCTAGGTTTCATAAAATAATTAATACTGGTTCTGTCATTCCATTAAAATATGTCTAATGCTTCTAATGTACCCCAAAAATTAGCTATAAAATTTTTTAAAAATCCTATGTATTATAAGTAAATACAAATGAACATATAGTATACAATTTGTTTGAAAATGTATGAGAGATTTCTAGCATTAATGTCTGATAAAAAATTAATATAGGAGATAGCAACGCAGGGATACAGCGCTGCAGTTTCTGCCAGCCGTGCAAGCACCGTACTCGGGGCTGAATTCTGGGTTCGAGACGGGGGAAGGAAGCGGTCCATCTCGGTTCTCCACACCGGTCAGACCACAGAGGAGGCCAGCAGCCACCATGTTGGAAAGCTGATGTCACCATCCCTGTTTTCGACTGACCGCAGCTCATTCAGCCATAGAACAGGTAATTTCAGGCTGCCATTCGCTTGCGGCTTGCAGGCAGATTGCTAGGGTTCAGTGCCTGGGTGCTTCTTAGAACCTGATCTTATCGGAGCGAACACTGAGCGCGGGGTGGCCGAGTTCCGGCTCCCGGAACCGCCCTGGCCCAGGGCTACGGAGCCTGCGGAGGCTGCTTCTTGGACCCTGCTCCTATCAGAGCATACACCAAGCACTAAGCGGCCGAATTCCGGCTCCCGGAACTGAGCCCGCGGGGACTGCTTCTTGGAGCCTACTCTTATAGGAGCTTACACCGAGCATGGAGCGGCCGAGTTCCGGCTCCCGGAACTTCCCTGGCCCGGGGCTAGGAGCCCTCGGAAACTGCTTCTCGGTCCGGGTCCTGCTGAGGGCCGGTCAGGACTCACCC
>NW_026000108.1:27341804-27361000 GCF_001458135.2 Marmota marmota marmota | reverse complement strand
GGGAGGTGGGAGGGTGGAGGATGGGAAAGGCAGCGGAGCACAACAGACACTAGTATGGCAATATGTAAATCAATGGATGTGTAACTGATGTGATTCTGCAATCTGTGTATGGGGTGAAGGTGGGAGTTCATAACCCACTTGAATCAAAGTGTGGAATATGATATGTCAAGAAATTTGTAATGTTTTGAACAACCCACAATAAAAAATTAAAAAAAATTAATATATTAACTGTAACAGCAGCCCAATATAAATTTTAAAAGCATTTAAGAATAATGTAATTGGGTAACTTGTAAAATATAGCATATATACAAAAAATATCAAGAAGAAAACTTTACAATGTAATAAATTATTCAAAAGTGAACACATATAACTATACACAGTGCAGCAAAATGAAATACTTTAGTACTTCCAAAGACATTTTTATTTCAGTTCCAATCACTAGTCTCACCCTTTTACCCAAACATGGACATAATCTTGGTTTCCAACAGTAAAATTTTGTTTTGACTCTTTCTGGACTTTACATAGTTGGACTCATACATAGTTGTTCTTGGACATCCAGTTCACCTTGACATTTCTGGGGTTTAATTGTGTCTTGATGTTCAACATTAAAAAAATCAACCAGTGTGATATACCAGGTTTACAGAATGAGAGACAAAACTGCATGGCCATCTCAATAGATGCAGAAAATCATTTGACAAAATTCTTCCTTTTATGATAAAAAGGCTTGACAAATAAGGCATAAAAGTAACTCATTTCAACACAATAAATGCCACATATGAAATCCCTCACAATCACAGTCATAAAGAATGAGCAAAAACTGAAAGCTTTTTCTCTAAGAAGGATGCCCTTTGTGGACAGGGCATATTTAACACAGTACTAGAAATCTCATCTAATACTTGACACAGTACTAGAAATCATTAAGTAGGCAGGCAAATAAATAAATAAATAAAATGTATTCATATGAAAAAATAAGAAGTAAAATTGTCTCTGCCAATAACTTGATTATATGTAGACAAACCTAAGATTCCACAAATTAACTGATAGAACTGATCTGTGAATTCAGTGAAGTTGCAAGATACACCACCAACATATAAAATCAACAGTGTTCCTACACATTAACAATAAACTAATAAACTATCTGAAGTAAGGTAAAGAAAGATAGCCCATTTACCTTAGCAAAAAAAAATCACTTAGGAATTAACCTAGAGGTTAGAAAGACATGAATACACTGAAAATTATAAAACATTGATGAAGAGAATTAAGAGACACAGATCAGTGAAAAAACATCCCATGTTCCCATATTGGAAGAATTAGAATTGTTAAAATATCCAAACTATCCAAGGTGATCTACAGATTTGGTGCAATCCCTATGAAAATACCAATAAAAATCTACAGATTGTCTAAAAATAAAAATATAGGCCCCAAATAGACCTACAGAGTTTAGCTCAACTGATCTTTGAACAAGGGGCTGGGAGCACACAGTGGTGCTGGGAAAGCTGGATATCTTTTTTATATAAATATATATTTTTTTAGTTATCAATGGATCTTTATTTATTTATATATGGTGCTGAGAATCGAACCCTGTGCCTCATACATGCCAGGCAAGTGCTCTACCACTGAGCCACGACCCCAGTCCCTGGGAAAGCTGGATATCTACATGCAGAAGAATGGAATTGGACCCCCATCTTAACACCATGCACAAAAACAAACTCAAAATTAATTAAAGTTTAAAATTCAGTTCTAAATTTTACCATTATGGGAAAAAAATGTAAGGAACATATTTCTTGACACCATTTTTAACAATATTTTTTTAATATGACTCTGAAGCCACAGAAAGCAAAAGCAAAATAAGACAAGGGATTATGTTAAACTAAAATGATTCTGTAAGATTTTTAATATGGTGGAACAGAGATAGCTTTCCTGGCTGCTCCATGGAGTGAAACCAAGAAAGCAACCAGGAAGCTTCTTAGCAAAGATTAGTGAGCAAAAAAAAGAAGTGGGGGGACTTTACTGGAACTTAAAACTGGATAATTAAAGCAGATCATTGCCATAGAAGGTTGTTTATAATAAAATAAGGAAGAAATCCCCAGGGGCACATCCACTGCCAAAGATGGGCCAGAAACGCCAGCCAGATTGGTCCCACTGTCAGCATAGTAGAGGAGTAAGGGAATTAAAGGAATCTGCATTTTCAGGGAGGCCCTTATCATGTCTGGTTATGTCACCAAGGACATTGTCTGGCAAACTTGAAAGACATGAAGATGCAAAGCATAGGAATGCACAATCTTCCCAGTGAAATAATTTCAGAAAACTATCCAAAACTAAAGAATGAAATGGGAAATCAAATACAAGGAGCTTACAGGACCCTAATTGTACAAAATTACAACAGACCCACACCAAAACACACTATAATGAAAATACCAACATACAAAATAAGGATAGAATTTTAAAGGCCGTGAGAGAAAATATGAGATTACATATACCAGGAAAGCAATTTAGACCTCAGCTTATTTCTCAACCCAGACCCTCAAAGCTAGGAGGTCCTGAAATAACATACCCAGCTCTGAAAGAAAATGGATGCCAACCCAAAATCCTATATCCAGCAAAATTAAGCTTCAGATTTAAAGATGAAATAAAAACCTTCCATGATAAGCAAAAGTTAAAAGAATCTGCAACTAGAAAACCTGCACTACAGAACCTTCTCAACAAAATGAAAAAAAAAAGATAAAAAAATAAAATCCAGCAAAGGGAGGATTTACATTAAAGGATTAGTCAATCAAAAGGAGAAACTAATTCAGATTAAAAACTGGAAATAAACCCAAATGACTGGGAATACTAATCATATCTCAATAATAACCTTGAACATAAATGGTCTAAAGTCATCAATCTAAAGACACACACTGGCAGATTAGATTAAAAAATAAGGCTCAACAACATGCTATCTCCAAGAGACTCATCTCATAGGCAAAGACATCCACAGATTGAAGGTGAAAGGATGGGAAAAAAACATATCACTCACATGGACGGAGTAAACATGCAGGGGTTTCTATCTTTATTTCAGATAAAGTGGACTTTAAGCCAAAGTTAATCAGATGGGAGAATGAAGGTCATTTCATAACTGCTTAAGGAAATTATACAGCAGTAAGACTTAACAATCATAAATATTTGTGCCCTAAACAATGGAGTTTCTATGTACATCAAACAAACCCTTCTCAATTTCAAGAAAGAAATAGACCAAACACATTAATACTGGTTAACTTTAACATGCCTCTGTCATCACTGGATAAATCCTCCAAACAAAAACTAAATAAAGAAGATATAGAAATAAAAAATATGATTGATAATTTAGACTTAACAGATATATTGAATATTTCTTCCAGAAGTGACTAAATACACTTTCTTCTAAGAAGCACCTGGATCCTTCTCTAATATAGACCATGTTATATAAGGTATCACATATGTTGGCATACAATTGTAATATTACCTTAATATACTTTTAGCATCTGTAGTGCTATTTTGATAGCTCCTTTTCCATTCATATTAATTTATGGATTCTTGCTTTCCTCTTGATTATACATGTTTGATTTTTATCAAGTTTTAGCTGTATTATTTCTTATCTGCTTCATATATTTCTGTCCGTACTCTTATTTTTTCCTTCCCACTCCATAATTTGAAAATAATTTGTTATTCTAGCTTCTTTCTGTTACAAGTAATTCAAGTTATAAATATTCATCTGAATAGTGTTTCATCCCAGAGATCCTGACATTTTAAGCTTTAATTATCCCTTAGTTCAAAGCACTTTCTTTTCCTTGTGCTTTCTTCCTTGACCTCTGAGCAATTTATACATGTACCATATAATTTTGAAATAGTATACATGTAGGGGCAGGGTTCTATATATTTAAGGGATTGATTTCTAATATAATAAATCATGAAGGAAACACAGTTTTCACCATTTCAAATTTTAAAAAGTAATGGAAACAATTTCTATATTGATTGTATTGGTTACATACATGTCAAAACTGATCAAATTGCATACTTCAAATTTATGTATTTTATTTTACTTCAATTTTACCTCATTAAAGCTATGGAAAAACAAATAAAAGTCCTTCACAAATGTTTCTGACAAAAATAATGACCTGAATTAACACAGAAAAGGAATAGGCTAAAAAATGACATTTAAAATATGATCTCATTATTTGTGGGGAAAAAGTTACCTAAAAAACTAAAAGAAATATAATGTCAAAATATTTACTGTGATTTTCTCTGGTGATGGAATTCTGGATAGTTACTTTTTAAACTCTTTTTTTTTGGTTATTTTTAATTTTTTGATATCAAATGCATCCTGCTTCTACCATTGAAAAATTTAATAAAATGCAATTTTGAAAAGGAACAGAATAAGATTCTGGAGTGTAAATGAGACAACAATATGAAAAGGCAACGTGTAAAATTAAAAATATTGCAAATTGTATACCTCATGGGAGTTAGTATTCAAAATATGTGAGCATGGTATAATCCCAGCATCTCAGGAGGCTGAAGCAGGAGGATCACGAGTTCAAAACCAGTCTCAGCATAAGCAACTCAAAGAGATCCTGTCTCTAAAGAAAATACAAAATAGGGTTGGGGATATGACTGAGTGGATAAGTGCCCTTGAGTTCAATCCCTGGTACCCCCTCCAATTTTTTTTAATATATAAAACTCAAGTAACTAGATTAAAAAGTGGACCAAAGACAGAGATACTTCTCAGAAATTCAAAAAGCAGTCAGATATATGAAAAAGTGTTCAACAATGCAAAGCCATTAGGGAAACAAAAATAATAAAACCACAATGAGATTTCATCTCACACCTTTTAGGACAACTATTGCCAAAAAGACATGTGTTGACCAAGATGTAGAGAAAAGGGAACTCTTGTACACTACGTAGGAATATAAATTACTATGAACCTGACTACAACCATTGTGAAAAACAGTATAGAGTTTTCTCAAAAAACTAAATTAAATAGAATTCTGTATCATCAGCAGGTACACTTTGGGTGTATATCCAAGAGTGTTGCAATCATTATCTCAAGCACTCCTGTCTCTGTGTTCATTGTATTATTATTCACCACAGCTAAGATGTGGGATAGAGCTACATGTCCTTCAATAAGTGAATGTATAAATAAAATGTGGGATATATGAGTATATGTAATGTGTATACATATTTGACATATAATAATACATCATATCTTGAAATATTCTTCAGTCTTGAGATACAAGGAAATTCTGCTATTTGTGACAACATGGTCGGAGCTGGAAGACATTCTCGGAAAAATAAGGAAGACACAGTAAGAGGAATATTGAGTGATCATACTTATATGTAGAAGCTCTACTAGCAAATTTATGGAAATTGATATTAGGATGGTTGCTGCCAAGGGCTGCAGGAGCAGGATGAACTGGGGAAATAGGGTAATGTTGGCCAGAAGGTACAAAATTTCAATCACAACAGATGAATAATTTCTGATGTTCTAATGTATAACATGGTGATGATAGTTGATGACAGAATATTTCTAATTTACTATATGGAAAATCTTAAATCTTGCACACATATAATGGAACATGTAGAGGTAATGGGTATCTTAATTAGCTTTATTGTGGTGATGATTTCACTATATATACATCAACACATCCATTTCTACACCTTCAATTTTGACAAATTTTTAACGGAAATACCTCAATCAAGCTGTTAATATATATAAAGGAAGAGATTATATTTTCTGAGGGAAGTAAATTTACCACTAAAATACCCTTAGCAGAACATTTCTTCCTAAGGGTAACTCATAATAAACAGAACCTAGAATCTTTGAGACTATTGGCTGCTGAATTCTTTGTAAGGTATGCACTTGTGTGATACGAACAGAAGGATGTCACTTTAAATGCCTGGTACTGTGTGGGTAAACTTATAAACCCTACTGAGCACCTTATTTCTTCTGGGTTGTAGGTATATCTGACATAGAAAGATGGGAGGCTGAGGAACGACCTGCATTCCCCAGATCCCTTTGCCTAAACTGAGCCTAATGCCACTTCTATTATTAAACCAGTCCAATTTGATAAGGTAGGTATGTTTTCAAAAAGTCTTTAAACTTAAACACCATTTTCATATTCTCAAGCCCCTGAGTCCCACTGGGGCTTGATTATGGCTCAAAAACCTGTGAGGAGAAAGAGGAGCTCCAGCTACCCTTCATTAGTCCTTCTCTCTCACCATCTTCACCCTTGACTGCAAGGAGGGGCTCCTTCACAGCAGGAGTGATAGGAAAGGGGATTAGTGTAAAGAGGGAACATCCTCTGTGACTGCTACTCTGTTAATTCAGACTTCAGTTATCGGTTATCGCAGGTCTTTCAATGTGGCTGGTTGCAGGTTCTTTCATTGACAGTCTTGGAGGTCGCTTGAAGGTCTAGAAAGTTCCACCTCACAGATCTCTGATGTGTAA
The DNA here is from genome assembly GCF_001458135.2 of Marmota marmota marmota. NCBI lineage: Eukaryota > Metazoa > Chordata > Mammalia > Rodentia > Sciuridae > Marmota > Marmota marmota. The sequence goes on along the minus strand of NW_026000108.1, from coordinate 27,354,540 downwards.
ATGCATTTTCATGAATGCTTGAACCCTCATGATCCTATCCTCCTAAATCCTGCCACTGTGAGCTCCAGGCTCCTGAAGAGGTTGTGAAGTTTCCGGAAGAGAGAACTTCTTTAGAAGTCTGACCTACCTATAAAAGGGGTGCCTGCCTTTTGGTGGACTACCTGAAGAACCTCACAGGCTGATCTGAATGAACCCTCAGCTGTGTAGCACAGAATACTGCAGTTTCCTGCTCACAAAAATCTACTTCACGTAGATTAAATTTGGCTGTCCATTTTGCCTTACCACCTGCTTCCACATCTTGCCCTCTGAAGGAAGAAGCCAAACCATGATCTGGTGTGAGCCTAGAATAAGAGAGAAAAATTATAACTGCAGTGAGTCTAAGTTTGACAGGACTGGACAGAATCTCACTGTATCAGAAGGTGAACAACAATCACCGAAATGAGACTAATCATAAAAATAAAGGTAAAGGAAAAATCTAGGAGACCTAGAGATTGTCCAAAGGTAGATGTGAGAGGTTCAGCAGAACCTGACTAAACACAGAAAATTAAAAGAAAAATGCACTTGTTTTCTTATTTGTGCCCATTAAATTTAACTCCCTCAATACTCCATTATATCCTTGAGTCATTTGAGTTTCTTGTTTAAATTGTCTCTTCATCAACTATTTTTCTTAGGTTTTCTGTTTTGTTTATAACTTCTCTCCAGCCAAAAATTATGAAAATTATCCAGTCAGAGATATTTCACTATTTCCTTCCTATCCTTGGCTATTTTAATGCAGTATTATTTCTTCCGTAATATTATACTTGATTTTCTGAAACTAATTCTTCGGTACACAGTTTGCTTAGACTCTTTAATGCATTCTATGCTGATTAGCAGTCATTTAAAAAAAATCTGCTTGTTCTTTCTGCCTGATATGATACTATATTGTATGATTTTTTACTTTCCCAGTCTTTTGAAGTCTTTTATGGGGTCTGACTTCCATATTTAACTATTAAACATGCGTTTTCCCAAGAAGTTGTATCTTTTTCTGCACCTTCTTTTGTTATTTTAATTCACTGCCCTGATTAAAAATTCCATCAATATGCTAATGACTCCCAATGTCTCTCTCTTAGCCCTAACCTCATCTTAAATTTTTATCTCACGTATTTACCTGTGTATAAGTCAGATCTATGTATCTGAACATTACATTAAATTTGTAATGCTTGAAATAGAATTGTACATCACATCCCTTATCATAAGTCAACTAAACTTCATATAACCTAATTTACTGGAAAATCTTATCCTAGATGCACAAATCTGTTAATTATAATTTATCTTATAATTTTTTAATCCCTTTCATCTCAAATCAAGTATCAACACTTCTAAGAAGCCTGAAATATGTTTTACCTTCTTTGCTTTCATAATGCACTGCATATATCTTTATTTTAATGTCTGTGTTGGAGTTGGCCCATATATATTATACATATGTATAAATATGTTAATATCTCTATTATAATATTTGCTTATCTAAGCCTCTTCTATATTATGGAAATTGACACAGAGCCAGCTGTGAAATAATACAGATATATATATATATATATATATATATATATTTTTTTTTTCTGCCCTGAAATGAGTTTCAGAATCTTTTTGTATAGTTTTCTTTCCTTTTCTCCTCAACATAATTTTAGTGAATGAAGGTATCTATGTAAAATACTTTATAAAAAAGAATGTGGTGTGCAAATATTAGCTGCCACTAACCATCTCAGTTCCTTTGTAGGATGAGGTAGAATACAAATAAAGAGCAAACAAATTGGTCACTAAATTTAATTTATATTTATATTTTATTGTCTTGTGACAATTTTCATAAAATTTTTGAGATGATTAGAAAAATGTCATTTTGTATAAAAATACAATAAAAATATAAGAACATTCCAGTAAGTGGCCATAAAAAAATAAACCTAACAGGTTCTTTCTGTTTGTGTTCCTATTGCATAATGTACTGGTTTCCTTACTTATGAATTAACCAAAGCCCTTTTCCTTGCAAATTTATTTGCTCTTGTGGTGTACTTTCTATAGCCAATTTTTTTTCTCTTCTATTTTCTACAAAAATATATGAATCTGTTGTTGAAACCTACTGCTGCTCTTCTCCATGCTTTAACGTTCTTTCTCATTTACAATCTGGCTTTTACATTCTCTTGATCTTCTTTCTCCTGAATCATATTGCAGCATGTGGCAGTGTTGACCACTTCCTGTTGGACATATTTCTTTCCTCTTAAAACATTGTTCTGCTCCAGCTGCTCACTTTCTCATTTCTCTTCATGAGAGAGAAGGTGATATATTGCCATTGATTTAATTAGCCAGTCAACAAATGCATATTAAATATCTCCCATGCTCCAACATTTTTACAAATGATAATACAGTTCCTGTTCCCAAGGAATTTTCTTTTCTTTGGAAGACAGATCTCTCAGAAATGCAGAAATTAGATCATTTTTATGGCAGGAAGGTCTAGTAAAGAGTCCATGAGAGGAAGTCATTCTAAATAAAGGAGGATTACTATGTGGTTTTGATCAGTTTAATGCCAAAGAACTAATTAGGAAACATATATCAATGGGTATGGTGAGGTTTTTCCTATATAAGGCTTATTCCCTTATGAGGCAATGGAGAACTAAATGATTCATTGCCAGAAAATCAGAAAAAAATAAATCAGTATTGAATAGCTTTACATTCACAAATAATATTGCTTTAGAAATTCCTATGCAAATTTCTCATTTTCTGTAAATAATTTTTCCTCTAAAATTTTTTTCTCACTGGGCTAAAAGCAATGTGGTATTTATATGCTGTTTTTTTGCTTTGTCTGATATACTGTACACCTAATTTAAGTGTAATAGTCTGTTATAACCCAAAGCTTTTATCACAGCTTTTGTGATATGTTGTACTGATACGATATCTCCTGTCACTCAGAATGTTCTTGCACATTTTTTGAGGACTCATAAATGTGAAAAATAATCCCTCATGACAGTTTCCTTCAATTTAAGGCAAGAATTTCTCCGTTTCTGCCTGTTCTATTGATAACTGTCCATGGTAAAGGGAATTGTCTGCGATCCAATGTGGATAAAAATGGATAGTGTTACAGGTTAATTATCAATGTAACCTTACTAGGGAAATTGTAACAATTTGAGACATTGACTGTAGAAGAAAAACAAAACTAAAGAGCTGAACAGTACTGTTCGTGGAACATGATAGTGTTCCTGTCACCTTAACAGAAAATAAACTCTTTATTTTTCCACTTTTTTTCCTCTTTCCCTCCTCTTCCTTTTTTTTCCTTCCTTTCTCTCTTTTGGAATGCACATATATATGTATATATACTTTCTTCACATATATAACTGGTACAAAAACCACAGTGTCTTGTCAAATTTCTGTGCAGTTAGACTATGACATGTTATAGTGATCTCTGCTACATGTAAGTGCTATTTGTGTACTTTAATTGTTTTATCATAGCCTACCAATTTTATGAAGGTATTCAAATACTGGATATTCAAAACTTCAGGGATTTGCTTTGTGAATCAGAAACTATGACTTCTCTATCTTACATTGTCAATGGTAGGCAGAATAGTTCCCCAAGTTTTTCTTGTCTTCAAAACTGGAAGTTGTGAGTATGTTAACTCACATGGCAAAATAATTTTCCAGATGTGAGGAAAGTTAAGAACAATGAAAGAGGAAGAGTGTTGTGGTTTATCCTTCTTATGGCTCCTCAGAACAGAATAGTCTGGAATCAAGTGAAATGCAGAGGAGAAAAAAAGGAAAATGTTACCACCAAGACAGTTGAATTATCAGCACTATTGCTATGGAACTTCAGAGGAAATAGAACATAAATGGAGGTAAATTTAATTAAAAATCAAGATATACTGTAAATTAAAACTTCATAGTTGTACAAGATTATGGAGACAGACTAATATCTATTAGGGAATAAAGAAAGATAGTAATATTTATTTTTTAAGTTGTCATGTGGTAATAGAAGCCTTAAAGTAGGAAAAGACTACCTAATAAAATATTTCAAGGGAAATATTTCCAAAAATTCGACAAATAAATGAAAAGAACAGATTCCCTCTCAAATTACCTGAATTAGTATTAACAGGAAAACAATTAAGTCTTTAGAGAAAAAATACAAACCTAAGGAAAAATGTTTTTTACCTTGACATATGTGAGTATATCTTAAAAAGCAGAAAGCAAAACAGGCACAATGAGGTTATCTGAAGTCATAGTGACTTCAGAGGCTGGTTCAGGAGGATTGCAAGTTCAATATTCTCAGCAACTTGACAAGACACTTTCTTAAATAAATAAATAAATAGAAAAAGGGCTGGGGATGTGACTCAGTGGTGAAGTGCCCTTGGTTTCAATCCCTATTGTAAATAAATAAGTAAATAAACATAAAATTCTTGTAAAAGAAGATATTCTGTGTTCAATAAAGAAAAGAATAAATAAATCAGTATAAATATCAATATTAAATTATGAATGAACTATTTTCAAAAAATAAACCAGGATAATCAGTGATCAAAAAAAGGATACCTCATTATCAAGTGATGAGATGATATAGGGATAAAATCAATTTTCTTGATGTACATTTACCACCTTAAAAATATTTGCAATACCTTTTACTGAATGGAAGTAAAAAGTGGTTTAAAGAGCAATAAGACAGAAATGATGTATACCAAATCCGTATTCATGAAATTCAGAGTTTGTTATACAAGATGAATGAGTTCTGGGGATTCACTATGTTGCATAATGCTTATAGCTAATAATATTTACATGGTTCTAAGATAGTAGATCTCATGTTTTTATCCCAAATTTAATTTATTCATTATTAATAAATGGGCTGGAGTAAACTTTGGAAAATGAAATATGTTTTGATAGCATTGACAGTAGTCATGATTTAATGAGTGCCTACTTGTCCTCAAACTCATTGACTTATATACTTTCAGTAAATGCAACTCAATAAAGTATAAACTGTAAGGTTATTTACAATGCATATATTCAATATATAGAAATATGCACTGGACCAATACATGATTATCTTTTCTGGGAATAACTACTAAGGAATTAAACTGAGGAAATTATTCCTACACATCAATATTGGATATTATATAAAAGTTGTGTCTCTAATATTAATCTGTTTTTTATATGTAACAAGAAAATGAAATATTGGGTAGACAACTCTTGATCCTTTTGCTCCTCTTTATGATATTACATTCTGAATAAGAGAATGTAATTCATTTCACTTTTCACCATCAATTGTGAAAAAGTTTGAAGTTAAAGGTCTTTGACTTGTGAATTGTAAAACTACTTGTTTCTAAGTTGGCTTAGGATTATCTATTTCTATTTACCACAGAAAATATGACATAATGCATGCAAAATTGAAATGTGCATCTAAAATACATAATAAATTATTCAGCTGACTAGTCCTTTATATTTTTAGAATTTTGGGAGATGGTAGATGTCTTCTTTTATTCTCAAGTAAAAAAAATGGAAATTATTTTAGTTTTGGAATTTTATTTATTCATTGATACATTGATCTATTTATCTAGGCAGGGCATATATGTTGACCTAAGGACAATTCTAATCTTTGGACACAAAACAATATTTAGAAAAGCAAAATCATGACTTCTAGTAAATGTGTTCAGTCTGCTGGTTTAATAAGTTTTACTTTTTTTAGGGCCTTTTTATTTTCATTGTGTACCAAGTGAAAATAAGTCAACTTTATATTTGTGTTTTTTTTTTTCTGTTTTATAGTCTTAGAAAATAACTTTTATAATTAAATGTTAGATATCTGCTTTTAAAATAACTGTAGAGGTTGGGGTTGTGGCTCAGTGGTAGTGCACTCGTCTGGCATGTGTGTGGCACTGGGTTTAATTCCCAGAACCACATTAAATAAATAAATAAATAAATGGTATTAAAAAAACTGTAAAAACTTTTGCTCTTCTAGATGACAAGAGATATTTGGAAAAGAAATATTTTAGTGAAAGTATGAAAGGTAGAGAGATTAGCAGTTTATTGAGTAAATATATTCCTGCAAAGTCATCCTTTTGTCAAACACACAGTGTAACAACATCAACATGACCTTATTAATAAGACATAAATAAAATAGTATATGTAATCGGAAACATTTTCTTATGATAAAAAACAATATAGCATTTCTAGAAGTAAATAAGTTTTAAAGTATAAATTCCCCAGTTGTGTTATTCTTTTATTCTATGGATAACTAGAAACCTGAATCATCTTAGTTGACAATATTGCAAAAATGTAATATGAGTGCATGTAATTATGTTAGAGTAGTGTTTAAAACAATTGTAATCATTTGTTCCTGATGATAAAAGTCATAATCACTCATTTTGACAATACAATGATGGGTTCTTTTTATAGATCAGTCAGATGTTCTAAGAACTTCAGGAATTGCAATTAAATGACTTGCATTTAAATAGTATTTCTCAATCATAGACCTGTTTAGATTTTTTTTGCTTATCTTGAAAATGGAGCCTTATTGTATATTTTAGAAATGTATTTCAATTTTAAAACTGAATTGTATAGAAATGACATTTTTCAATATGTATTATTCCACCAAGTAAAGACCTTCCTGAAAAGCAAGTCACATAATATGTATGTGCATAGATATGTGTATACATATGTGCCTTCCTCTTAGTATGCTTTGTATATTTATGCCACAGTCTGGCTGGGCACAAAATCATGAGCCACTCACAGCCTTGTAGATTCAAACAGCAATTCTTTATTCCCGAACTCACACCGGCACTCTACAAGCACATTCTGGGCAAAATCCACACTCTCCACCGGGCTCTGAATCCCAAATACTCTCTGAATCCCGTGAGAACTCAACGGGAACTCAAGGTGCCTGAGGCATCAGGATACACCCTATTCCCAGCAGGAATCACCTAAAACCTGGAACTGCCCTAAACTCCTGATCCGCCCTAAAACCTGATCCACCCTAAACCCCGGATCCGCCCTGGTCCTTGAGCAAGGTCACCTTTCATGCAAAGTCACTGCAAATGACCTGGGTCCACAATGGAGAGTCCTTCCTCTAAGCAACATGGGGTATGCTGACAAGGAAATTGCCATGTGTCGTACCTACTTAGCTATGGCTCTCAGCATATTTACGCTCGTTTCAATTGTGAGACATATAGCCACCTCATAAATGATTCACATGGTGCCCAGAGGTGCAGTTAAAGAGGACAAGTTGATGTACTGAATTCATGTTTGTGTAAGAATCTATTAATAATAAATTAGTTCTCTCTTGTAGAGCTCAGTGTCTCTGTCCAATAAACATTGAACTTGAAACTAAGCATTTTTTTATTAAGAAAACACTGTCCCCCAAAAGATAATATACATCCTTTTACTCTTTGTATGATTGTGTAAGAAGAATAAATGTTAAAGTACAACAAAGCATTTAAAATAAAATTTCTTCTAAATATTGTTAGAAACAAACAGGAAACCTCCTTTAATTTTTATTTCAAAATACTTTCATTTTTATCTATGCTTAAGAATACTATTACAAATTAATACACTGTGCTGAGTATATGCTATGAATAATATACCAAAGAAGAATATTTTTTATTTAATCTTTCATTCAGTAGATGTTTTATAGCTTGATGAGTTTATACTATGTTTGAGAATCATTTTTATAATGGGCTTCTTTGTAGAGGTATATACAATAGTTATATTTGTATTTTATGGTTATAGTTATAAAATGTAACACATTTTTTACCAAATTTGAATTATTTTCACCTGGTACAGAATGAAAATAAAAGACCCTAAAAAGGCAAAACTTATTAAAATTATAATATTGAACACATTTATTAAGTTCTACTATGTATACAAATCTTTAAAATGACCATATAGAATTTTTAAAGGTACTTCCCACAAGAACAAAGACAAGGAGAAGAAACAATAGCAGGATATACCGGGGTTTGGAGTGAGATAAATAAAAAGGAACTGGCTTGTTGGAACCCAAAGCTCTAAATCTAAGACAAAACAAAAAACCAAGGAATATCATAAAATTCTCAGATACTCAGGAAGATATGGTTGGGGTGATCTGATGGAGAAATATAAAAGAGAGGATTATATGATAGATTTTTTAAAGACAGCGACAACTGATGTGTCTACAACTCTGAGTGTCTGCCTAATCCCTAGGAGAATCCTGGAAAGAATGGAGAAGTGTCTCTGGACCTCAGGCTCAGGCCAGGGAGAGGAAGAGGGAGAAGAGACAGGGGAAAGGGTAGGGAAGGCAGAAAGAGAACAGGAGAAGAAGGAGAGAAGAAGGCAGCGAAAAAGATGGGGAAAGAGAAGGAGAAGAAGATGGAAATGAGGTACTTCATAAACCAACACAGATGATCCCACTATTTTTTGAACTGATTATTCAAGACACAGATCTTGTGAATTGCTGATTCCTGGGAACCGAGGGCGAAGTTTCTTTGATTCACTCTTCATATACACAAGTAAACACTTTGCTCAAGTGCATCTGGATGTTTGGAACTAAATGATGGGATAGTCCAAGAATATTATAATGAAGGGTTCTTTCCAGAGTTTTTACTTTAAAGTTCTGAAAGAACAACAAACTGGATAAAATTACAAACATTTTCTTTGTAATCAGATCTTCTATGGAGCTCTGATGAGGGTTGCAAAATCAGAAGGGAAAGGGGAACATTCTAGAGTAGCTTGGGGAACCACTACTCCATCTCATCTATTGCTGGTGGCAAATGAATATACTATAATCTTTCTTCTTCTTTTCTCTCTCTTTTTTTCTGAATAATTTTATTTTGAAGATTAAAAGCACAGATTTATTTGTATTCTCCCTAAGTACCAGGAATATCATTGACTCATTTTAAGAGAGTGTAATAATTATGTTTTAAATTTGACCTGTAATTTTTTCCCCACTGTTTTTCTCTGGCCCCAGTATGGTGTGCATTTGAACCATGTTTAATTCTTGGTTCCAACCTTTGCAAGGCCATTTGGATGGTAATAAAAACCCAGTTATTACATTATATCATAACTGCCAGTTTTTTTCATTCAAGCTAAAAAACATAAATGTTATATAGAAAAGCTTCAAATTCACTTTTAATGTATTATTTCCAAAAAATGAGATGTTCACATTTTAACAAACATTTTGAAATAAAGTATTAATCAGAATCACTTCATTGTATCTCTTGTAGAAATCTGTATTAACTTTTATTGTATGATATAAAACCTTCCTGATATGTACATAATAAAGTCAATGTAATTTTTGTTATATCTCTATTTTTTAAAATTTGTTATAATTAGTTAGACATGACTGTAGAATGCATTTTGACATATCATACATAAATGTAGTACAACTTCTCATTTTTCTGGTTTTCCACAATGTAGAATAATAGTAGTCATGTAATCATATATGCACATAGGGTAATAATGTCTGACTCATTGCACTATTCTTCCCACTTCCACCATGCCACATACACACATTGTGAATTGGCATCCACTTATCAAAGAAAACATTCAGCCTTTGTTTGGGAGGTTTGGCTTATTTCACTTAGCATGATATTCTCCTGCTGCATCCATTTACAGACAAATGCCATGATTTCATTCTTCTTTAAAGTTGATTAATATTCCATTGTGTATATAGACCACATTTTGCTTATACATTCATCTGTTGAAGGGCACACAGGTTGTTTCCATAGTTTAGCTATTGTGAATTGAGCTACTATAAGTAATGTTTTTTTTTTAATATATCATATGTGAAAATTATAAAATTCACTCTGAAACTCCCTAAATATCTTCCTCCCATAATTTTAAAGGCTGAGCATTATGGAGGACTTCCATCTTAACCATAATAGTGCATGCTGAAATAATCTAAAAATTTAGAGGAAAAATGTGTGAGAGACATTGTTTACTGGACATAGCTCATTGATTACAGGAAGTTTCACATGAGAAGTGGACATAGAGTTCACTTGGAGGAGTCTCTTGTATATGCACAGTTGAGATCAGACAGTGACTTGAAAGATTTTACATTTGGGGTTTTTATATTCACATTATACGGCATCCTTCTTTTCAGCTTTATTCCCTTGATAACAGCCCCAAATACCTGAGACACTATAAGCCAGTGACAATGAAGATTTCTCCATGAGTTCTGATGGTCCCTTGCTAATCAACTATGGGGTGATCCTAGGGGACAAACATAAATGTGGATGTCACCCTCTACAGTTCACTTCTTTCAAGGGCTAAGGGCTAAAATGGTTTTGTTTCGTCTTTTTTTTTTGTTGTTGTTGTTGACTCTCTGTAGATTAGATTACACTAATGCCATCCACCAGTATTTTTTGTTGTGTGTTGCACAGAATTTTTTAAATTATCATCTGAATTATAGTTGGTCCAAAAAAAGTCATCTGAACTTATTTTGTCTCATAATTGTTTACACACTTTCATCTTAAATTGGAAGCTGTATGATAAAATAGATATGTATTTATAATCCTAAATTATTACAATGCTTACCAGTCTGCTGTCCAGTACTACTTATATTTAAAATGCAGGGCTGTGGCTGTAGCTCAGTGGCAGAGTGCTTGCCTACCACGTGTGAGGCACTAGTTTTGATGATCCTTGGCATTGTATATAAATAAACAAATAGATGGATAGAATGTCATTTACAACTAAATTCTTTTAAAAAGATGCATAATGTAAAAGTAAAAGACATTGTTTCAAAGGCAAGAAAGAAAGAAGAAAGAAAAAAAGAAAAAAAGTGCAAACAACTCTTTTGATAACTTAGAATTCCAATGTTTCACTAAGTAATGTGTTTTAGCCCACATAGGTTAATGATGAATAAATACATAGTTAATCATCTATTTTATACTATTTTGTTCAATTTTTCATTAGTTTTGGAGAGTAACGTGTAGAATGGGTCATATTTCCTTCTGAAAATAATCTTTGCTGATTCCCTGTCTTGTTTATTTACTTTAAATACAGTGTATTATTACCAGCCATCTGTTAGTGTTCCAGTTTGAGGAGCAATCAGAAATATTTAAAAAGATATGAAGGTATGAAGTATAGAAAGATAAATATAAAGAAGTATGTAAGTATTATGGTCCTCTTTCACAGAACTGTCATGGCAGTCCTCCTTGAGAAGGTGACATTTAAGTGCAAACATGGAAGGTGAAATGACATTGCTCTGCATCACGTTGGTGGGATGTTTTTGGTGTTTGGAGTACCAGTGGCAAAAGACCTGGGGTGAGAAAGAGCTCTATGACAGTTAGGATTGTCCAGGCCACTGATACTGGGTTGTCAAGAGAGACTAGCATGAATAGCATGAAGTGAGCGGGTACAGCTCAACAGGGACACTATCACACAGTCACCTGTAGCCACAGTGGTATGGAGATTAAATTTTAAGCAAAAGAAAAAAATCCACAGCAGACTTTGTGAGGCAATATCCTGATTTAATTTTTTTAAAACAGTCTTTAGGCTGTTTTAGTCAGATTTTACAACAAAATGCAAAAGATCAAGCAGCTCACACAATAGCATTTATCCCTCCCAGTTCTTGAAGTGGAAAGGCACCAGCCTATTCAATTTCTGGTGAGGACTCTCTTCTTGGCTGACAACTGGCTGATTAATTGCCATGTGCAAGGAGAAAGCAAACTCTCTCCTATTGTATTAGAAAGGTTCTAATTCCATCAAAGGAACTCACTTCATGACCTCATCAACATCTAATTATCTGCCAAAGGCCTAACCTGCACACATCATTACACTGGAGTTAAGAATTTTCATACGCAAATTGGGAGGGGAACAGAACTCCAATCATAGCAGTCACTCTGTGCTGAAGGGAGAAGGCTTGTGAGAGAAGTAGATAAGCAGGAAAAGTTACTTTTGAGAACAGGTGATGTGAGAAATGATGGCTGCCTGCATCTTGGCTAATTAAGGGGTGAGGTGAACATGATAGATTCAGAATATAATGGGAAAGAACGACAGAGTTAAAACCGACTAAATGCATGTGACTGATGGACAAGATAATTCTTTGATCCATTTGGAATTCATTTAGTTATAATGTAAGTATTGCTATCAAAATAAAAGGAAATTGATTACTTCAAAATTCTTCTAGGATGAAAATCCATATTTTTCATATAATTGTTTTTTGTAATTTCATAGGTTTCTATGTTTTCTGAATTCTTCTGCTAAATCTTTAATGTGGCTTCAGGATGACATTAAGGAATGTCCTATAGGCTCTCATATATTTGTTGCCTTTGTTAAGATATTGAATTCCAGCACTTTTATGCTGGGTAGTTTCTGTCCCAATTCCTGGTCCCTGTTTATTCCTCAGTACCTTAGAACTTCCTTGTTATCTAACAACTGGAGCATTCAGCTTAGCAGGGGGTGTCCGGAACCCTGTTGTCTCATTATGATTTAGGGCTTGTGCTCACACATTTTGATAGATTCAGAAGCCACACACTTCATTCATCACACACACAAAATATTCCCTGTCATTATTCAACTTTACATCAGTTAAAACTTCCTGACTAGAGAAACATGGTGGTGCTCTCTTGAAACCTTAGCAACTCTGGAGCCTGAAGCTTGAGGTTTGCAAGTTTGAGGCCAGTCTAGCAAACCCAGAGAGGTCCTATCTGCAAATATAAAGTAAAATTGATTGGCAATGTAACTCAGTGGTGGAGTGCCTCTGAGTTGCATCTCCAGTATTAATATATATATATATATATATATATATATATATATATATATA
>NW_026000108.1:27332478-27341594 GCF_001458135.2 Marmota marmota marmota | reverse complement strand
ATATATATATATATATATATATATATATATATATATATATATTCATGACTAGATTCTGCATTGTTTAGGACAATTTTCTCAGTTTCTGAGAAATAGTATAGAATTTTGTATTGTGATTGCAACAATATAAAGATAAGTTTAAGAAAAATAAAAATCTTTATACATATAAATTTTCTGTCCACAAGACAGTTTCTTCATATACTCAAATTTTTTCTTAGTCTCACAATAGACTTTTATAATTTATTCATGTCAAGATTTGCATATTTTGAGTTTTATAGTGGCTTTCATTTGTTTTTGCTTTATGCGTAGTAAATTAATTTTATTGGTAAATAATGATCGTTATTCTTATTCCTTCTTTCCTATATTTATTTATATCTCTGGTGTATAAATCACATGCATGAGTCATTTCACCAAGTCTTATATTGTTTCTTTCTGAGCAGATGTATCTTTACATATTTCAACAATGGCATTTACTTGCTTTGAACAATATTCACGAATGTATCCAGTAAAAATATGTAAGAAATAGATACTCATCCACCTTTCCTACCCCCCAACCTAGTAATCAGGGATAACCTTCTCACACCTTCTCTTTTTTAAAATATTTTTTAGGTGTAGCTGGATACAATATCTTTATTTTATTTACTTATTTTTATGTGGTGCTGAGGATCAAACCCCATACCTCACACATGAGAGAGGGGCAAGCTCTCTACCACTGAGCTAAACCCCAGCCCTTGCACCTTCTCTTTAATATCCCAAATTACAAAATTATGTGTCTGTCTATTTCAGAGTAAGCAGACATAGCTCATGGATTGAAAGTTGCTAATGATACAGCTCAACTCTCTATAATTCCTAGAGGCAAGTCACATTTTGAATCTTAAATTCCTAAGAAAGTAAATATGAATGTCCAAGTAGAACCTGTCCTTTGTAGGTGAAACATCACATCCAAAATGGGGAATGTGACAGGAGAGTATTGTTGGGGACAGGACAGGTTTTTCCAGTAAGGAAATCCCGAGCTTTCCCAACATATATTGTTGACATTTACTTTCACTTCCTCTGCAATTTGCCCTTATGTCTTTATTTCTCCATCTCACAGAGCTACAGATATTCTGGAGTCCCAGTGTATTGACTATAGCAAGCATTTAATTTTTTTTTTTTTTAGAAGTGGGCCTTTTACATACTTTTTTTGGCTGGAATGTGTCCCATTATATATCTTCTGCCATTTAACCTGGTGATCTCTGATCTCTGCATGCCAGGTTTTCTCAGATAAACTATCCTATTGAAGCTAGCAGCTTCCTCCTGTGCATACTATCATATCACCCGTTAACCACCTCTGCCAAGAACTTAATATGACCTCTAATTTTCTTCATTGTTTGTTACATGCTATTTTCTGGTTTGCCATTAGAATTTAAACTCCATGCAAACAGAATCCTTTTTATGCTTACCTATCACTAGTGAGTAATACAATAAACATATTTAGTAAAAAGTATACTTGTGACAGATTTTGATTCTTGAATTCCCCTCCCCTCATTACAGAATTTCAGAACATAGAGAGTTAATTTATTCTGTATAACTGATGAATGCATATATTATTGATGCAAAAAATGAGAAAAATCATACATAAGATTAGCATTATCAGGAGTTAATGTTGTTCAAGAAATCTTCATACTCATATTCACATTAATTTTCAGAGTTTTTGTACATCAAAGATGGCTGGTAAGATGTCTTGGAGTATAGGGTCTGTCATCAAACCTAGTTTGAATCCTAGCTTGACTCTTTGTGTGTCACTTAATTAGCTATGCCTTAGTTCCTGTAACATGAGATAATAATATAGTACCCCCCTTCCCCAAAGAGAATGTATAGGTATTAAATATATAAATGTACAATATGCTGATAATATCAAAAGATATCGTATGATTGTGTTCTCTTCTTAAAATTGCAATCTCCACTAGCCTTTCGTTTAATTATCTGCAAATCAACTTCACAAGAGAAATAACTAGCTTTTCAGTAGATTGCTTAGAAAGGTTAGAACCAATGAGAGATTATTATATTTTCCTGATATCCGGTCCCATAGCAAATGTGAGTACAAAATTTCCACTTAGATTTGAACCATACTTCATCTAAATCTATTGCAATTACACTGGTGATTTATTTAGCAAATCATGGATTTTCATTCTGTAATATAGTTCTAAATTCTAATTCACTTTTTCACCTACTGAACAATAAACTTCTCTTTTAGCTTGAACAGGGACAAAAATACTGCTCTCTAACAGTATGTGATTATCTTGTTTATTTATGCCCACAGCCAAAAGGATGAATTTGCCATTTAAGTGACATAACCCATCTTTGATTGTTATTGTCGATAATTGTCATTCTACAGCAAAAGTCTCACTTTCATTTTTGCTCAAGGCAGAATATGTCTCTTTTAAGTTTAGAACATAGAGGATAGAAATATGTTGTCTGCCTAATCATTTAAATTCTGAGGAAAACGTTAAGAATTATGTTTAAGGAATCCAATGTCTCATTTTATTATTGTAAATTCTATCCTAAATTTCTTTTTAAAGTGAAGAAAATAGTTTAGCATAGCAGTACAGCGTGCAACGCAAATGATTTGCTCACTTAAGGAAAAGCATTGATTGGTTTTCATAATTGGTTTTAAAAGAGAAAATCAGCAGATTTCATAATTTAGATTACAAGGGTTAGAAGGATTGTTAATGTATCAAGATGAGAAAACTGTGCATAAAAGTTAAAGTCCTTCTCTTAAAGTCACAAGAACAGTCTCTGATAGAACTCCTTATAGAACCCAAATCTGTGGAATATCAGTAGGTAACTTTACCATGCTGAACTAAAGATGTTTTAAATTTATCAATTATATTTGTTAGGCTCTTTCACCAATGTCAGACCTCCTACCATTTTCTTACTGTTGCCTGAGACCATTCTAGAAACAAGATAAGCAATATTTTTAACACATAAGTGAGTTAAAAATATAAAATAAATCTAAACAATAAAAATTAGTGTCATTCAAGATGAAATTATTACAAATATCAGACACTGGTGAATTGAACATCACCCACCATTCTAGATTTATTTTCTCCTGTGACCTCATGATAACAAATCACACATTTTATCCCTTATCAAAAATGAAACAAAAGTCATAGCTTTGCACGTATTAATTCTCCTGTCTTGACTTTCATGTTTTTTTTATTTCTTACTTTAATCATTTATTCCTAATTCAATCTACTCTGTGAAAAATTTTAGGCTTCTCTTTTTATGTTGAAACAGTCTCCTGAGATAACCTGTGACAGCTGTCATGTCTACCAGACAGGGCTTCGACTATGTGTTGGGCAGGGCCCATGTTTCTCTTGTTCCCTGGAGCAAAGCTGGTACCAAGTGCAATTGTTGGACTCTGGTAAGCATTAAATCAACTTGGTAGAGGAATACATTATACATTTATTTTCACTATTGCAGTGAATTATTATTCTATCCAAACATTAGCAAAAACTCAAAGAATACTGAGATACCATGAAGAAACTTGATAGTGTATCAATGACAATACAATAAATAAGGTATTTCACTGTATTTTTACTTTATATGTTATTTCTGAAAGATTTTTAACTGAAATTAGGTATTATAAATAGTTTTTTGCTTCATTTTAAAAAATTCATCTGTCATTGTGAATTTTCTGTCTTTCCAAATGTATATCCTTAATGAAGAGAATGTAATTAATAAGGTGGTTAGTAATTAGCATTAAATGATGAAAAAGCAATTATTTTGAAATGTGAAGAGTCCCTTGCAGCTTTTTAAGAATGGATGAGGTATCTAGGGGTAGACAGATTTTTTTTTTGTTCAATATCACCAATCACCAAGATTTATGTCACAATTAAGATAGTTTATATGAATCATTTCTATTTTCCCAAGATATTTGTGTAATAAAATTCTATATTATATTGCTTAACAAGGTAGATATGTAAGTAGGTAGATATATTGAGGTAGAAAAACAGGTAGGTACTATCAAATTTCCCTCTATGGGGGTTGTATACTTTATATCTTTACTAGCTTCAAAAGGATAATTTTCCTGAGAAAAACCTGGCATGCAGAGATCAGAGATACAAAAGTATTCAACCCCCATAGAGGGAAATTTACAAAGCAAGAAAATTTTAATTTCTTCAAACCTTACCAAGAAAATATTTTAACTTCTCAATTTTTATATTTTGTCAGAGGAGAAATGATATCTCAGTATATTCTAAATTAGCATTAATTTTATTATGACCAATGTTAAGCATGTTTTATACATTTAAAGATGCTGGAAGTTCTTTTTATTGAGCTGTGTGTACAGATATTTTGAACATTTCTATTCAAATTTTGAATTTTACTTAAACATCTCCAAGGGAGGAAACATAGAGAATGAGATAGATATAGATTCAAGATTTTTCTAAGTATAATTTTTTATAATTTTGGAATCATTACTAATGATCTGTGGAAACATCAATCATTGTTAATGATCTATATTAATGATCTGTAAGAGCTAATAGGTTCTTGGAAGCAGACACGGATGGCATTTTTTTTTTCTTTCTGATCCACAGCATCATTGACCTCAGGTATTTGCCTTTGTATCCTGAACCTTTGTCAGTACAATTTTCAGTTCTTATCACTAATAAAATGGAGTCTATCTCCCTGTCCCTCTGTTTTGATAAGGATCATGCTCTTTGTTTTAGCCAAGGTAACAAAGTAGACATGAAAATCTGCCTGTTCTGCACTTAGATCTTGTATAGAAATATTATAATTAAAAATTAAATGCTTCATTTTTCCTGTCGATAATAAGTAGAGACATTGCCCTCTTCCTCTTTCATAGACTTTACTTTTGAAAACATGTAATTATGAGTCCTCTTTCTGTATCCATGAAATGTATGAACATCTTTAAGAAAGCTTAATAGGCTTCCTGCTTGCTTTATGACAAGCCATGTCTTCAAGAAAACCTGGACTCTGTCCTTGATATGCGATTACCAAAAACAAAAACAAAAACTGAAATAGTCCTCTCTCTCTCAGTTTCTGAGGGATACTAAGAGTGTACCTTCTATGGTCACCTCACTCCAAAATTCTCTCTCACAAGATGTTTCATGGGATGTTTCAGGTTTATTGTTCTTCTGGATAAAGACAATTATTTAACACAAAAACTCTCTCAAAATACCCAGTGAATTTATGATGATGTGTGGTAAATGATATTGCAAAATCCTCTTATTTGACTAGTTATTACTTGTTTTAAGAATGTAACTAATGGGTTCTATTTTCTTGGCAATTTGAAGAGTGATATTTGTTCCTACCTTTGCTTTCTCTCCCTATATTGTCTGTGGAACAACATGACATCATGGCTTAATGCTAACCAATATTAAATCATGTTCTTTCCCTTCTACCTTTGTAGATGAGTTTGCTGGGTTGAGAGGACATTGTGTTTCAAATCATATTTCCCCTAAATCTGGAGCAAGCATCACATTTCTTGATACAAAACTCTTTAGCCACCTAGACATGAGAAGACCAGGGCATTATTCACAAAAGAAGGATAATAAATTAGTCTCTATGGCCACCTGTCCCTGTTGGCTTCATTTAGATTAGACATCCCAGGGTCTCCTGAATGCAAGAACATCTTGACTATAATCACTAGAGTCCACCGGCATCCTGAGCCTAGATCAGCTGACTTCCAGCCAATCCATGGCCACAAAACTCCCAAGTGCTTTCTGTTGTACACTAAGAATTTTTTGATTGTTTCTTTCACACTGTGCCAAAAGATAACTGAAAGAAATAATAGAAAGTCAAGATTCAAATGCCATGTCTCTTTTAACTAATTGGTTATTTAACATTCAGTGTGTTTCTTAAAATCTGAGGTTATTTAGGTTTGTCACATTGATGATAGATAAAACTTAGTTCAGGAACATTAAATAAAAGAAACGCAGGGTTTGCACATAATCTGTGTCAAAAATAGTAGTAAAATGGATAGAAAGGACTTGGACACTACATATTCAGTTTTTTAGCCAAAGAACTTTTCTTATTTATTTTTCCTTTATTTCATCATTTTCCCCATATATCTGAGTTCCTACCATATTCTAGTCTGTGTCCTGGGCATTAGGAATAAAATATTAAGTGAAATAAACCTAATGCCTGTTCTCATGTAACTTATAGTTTAGTAAGAGAGACAGAAAATATATAATAACACAGATATGCAACAACAATTGCAGCCAGTGTTATCAAAGGGCTGAATGATGATATGAAACAGACAACAGTAAGAACTGTCTACATGGTGGCTAGATGAGATTTTCCTAAGGAGTGTTGTTTAATTGAATTAAGTCTAAATAGTTTTACACAGAAGAAATGACCTCGGGGCCTCTGTATATACTCCATCCTTGCCTAGAATCCACAGGGAAGTATTGTATGGCTTTGAAGTGGAGGTAAGAAAGCAGGTTGGAATAGGTTATTTCTTACTTGAATACCTATGTAGCTATTTCCAAGTAGAGATATATGAACTGTAGACATAGCAAATATTTTTGCCTTGGTAGCCAAAATATTGGGTTTATGATATTAACAAATTGACACCCAATGAGGTAACTAAATGCACCCATGTTTTGTTTTCATCTTCTCCTTTCTTTGGACATGGGGTGGGAGAAATAATGTTAGTTGCTTTTCTCACCGAGGAATTGTGAATAAGTATAACAAGTAATCCCCAATTTGTCTTGAGAAAGATCTAGATAAAAACAGTTGAATAGTCAAAAAAGGCTGAGTAGTATAACTGTTTTCAATATGTATGATTGAATTATTTGGAAAAAAAAGCTAAATTTTGATGATGATGCAATAATATATTTTGTCTTTAATAATAAATTTCTCTGTTGTTTCTCTAAATCATTATTTTACTCTTTTGGCTTGCATTGCAATAGTTGTAATTGGGTCATCCACAAAGTTAATCACTTCACATAAAAAGCCATATTTATATAGAGCAAAGAAATGAGTTTGTGATTTAGAAGCATATATTTAAGATATCTAAGTCCTATTAAAAAGAGAACAATGGAATGGAAGCAATTAAAATCCTGCTAGGAATATAACTTTGTAAACAACGTTAGATCTTTTATTGAAGTTGCTTGCTCTAAACAGAACTGTGGTCTCCTAAATTTGGTCCATTTACCATTACAAATTCAGAGAGTTTATTTATTCACTGTTATCACATGTCAAACCTGACTACTTTGAAAATGCACTGCTATTCCTATACACAAAGATGTTAAATAAAAGGAGTGGTATTCAATTGCAAACTGATAAATCCATGTTCTTTGCTTTCTTGTGCTATCATATGAATGGCAGGAAGAAACAGTAACCCAGATAGTTTTTGTTAGCCAAGTCCTGGCTTAATCTATTTTCATCTATTCTTCCTTGTAAATGTTTTCTAAATGGGTTATTATACTTTATGTTCTCTAAACTCTAAATGCTTGAACTAAAGCTTATAAGAGTTATAAGATTTATGGAATAGCAAAGAAATAGGACTGGGTTGAGGAAATAATGCTAGTGGTGAGGATTTTCAATATTGATGTATTTATGCATGCATACACATATAGAAAAAAAAAACCACTGAACTGATTCCACTTATGCATTTGAGTACTATTTCCTTGAGCACAAGGAAGATGGGAAACAAAATCATCTGAAGTGCTGTCAAAGAAAAATTGCACACTGCAAAGTTAAAGGAGCCAGGAACATTTGATTGAAGCTATTGCAATAGGGAAGAGAGTCTGAACTATTCTCCACTGAAATAAAAGATAAGACGGTTGGTTGGCTGGGTGCAGTGGTTCATGCCTGTAATCCTAGCAGCTCTGGAAGCTGAGACAGGAGGATCCCAAGTTCAAAGCCAGCCTCAAAAACAGGGAAGCTCTAAGCAACTCAGTGAGACCCTGTATTTAAATAAAATACAAAATAGGGATGGAGATGTGGCTCAGTGGTTGAGTGCCCCTGAGTTCAATCCTCATCCCTGGTACCACCCCCTGAGATAATAAGTAAATTAAAGGTAAGATGCTTGGTTAAAATCTTGGAGAGCTAATGGTAAAGTATGGAGGAATTAAAGGACACATTGGTTAGTTGGATAAGGAGATTTGTCTTTATTCCTGAGTTTGGGCATGTTCTTTCCTGTGTTGAGGCCATCTTCTTATAATAACTAGTATACATTTAGGTTTGGTTCTTACACTGGGTGATAGGAATATCTTTTTGGTGGTTACACTTCAACAAGAAAGCTCCTAAGTCCTTGAGAAAGATAGCCCTGAGTTGTAAAGTTTACAAGAGGCTTTTAAAAAGATTTAATACTGCAAAGGACAGAGGAGGAACTTGCAATTCTATATTTGCAATTTCAATGCCTTAAGGAAAGGGAGGTCCAGATTTCTAGACAGGAAAAACACAAACACAAAAACAAACAAGGAGACAAACATTTAGGCAGGCTGGGCAGGGAGGATTTTTGATCTCCTGGGCACTATTTAAATGTACAATATTTCAGGAAACTTAGTAACCATCCCCCTTTCTTTCTTGTAGTAGGTTTAGAAATATAAACATATTCTCTTCCAAGCCACATCTGTGAATATCTGAGTAAATGGAAGAGTAAGTAGGTAGCTGCCAGATAATGCTGAGTTTCCCACTCAACAAGGGATTATACATTGGTCAGTTTCTCCTCACAGCACCTTTGAAAAGAATATCTGCTGTTCCAAATATTATTTATTTGCCATCATAGAAAAAAGAAACATTCATGTATAAAACCTTTTCTAGTTTCAGCTTTGTTTAATTCTCACTTTACCCTCATGTTTAAAATAATTTCTTCTGGTGCACAATATTAGGTAGTTAATTATCTTATCTCATGACTTTAAAGATACTATTATGCCATTTTATGATTTTTTATAAAAATATTTAAGGCAAATGTTATTTCCTTGCAATTATTCTGTGTTTTATTTCTGTCTGCCTTTATTGTTCAGTATTTTTCTTGGGAGAAATCCATTTTCCATGAAAAGAATCCTTGTGCATAAGGGGTATATGTGTGTGTGTGTGTGTGTGTGTGTGTGTGAGAGAGAGAGAGAGAGAGAGAGAGAGAGAGAGAGAGAGAGAGAGAG
>NW_026000108.1:27276312-27331183 GCF_001458135.2 Marmota marmota marmota | reverse complement strand
ATATATATATATATATATATATATATATATATATATATATAAACCATTCATATATATGTATATATATATATATATATATATAGTTTATTGATATAACCAAGTATATAGTGATGTAACCAAGAACAAAGAAAAACCTGAAAGTATAACCATAAATTTAACCATAAAGTATAACCATAAAGGAGCATTTCTCTTGCCTAAATTCTGTGTGGGCAGATTTCTGCTGGACCATGACTGGCAGATACTGCAGATACTGGAGTTGACTTAGAGGGTCACTTCAGTATCCATGGTCAGCTGAGTTCAGTGGCTCTGTCTCTAGGACATGGATGAGTATATCTTCTGGTAAGACCCTAGGGGGAAGATTTACCCTCTGACCATATCTTTGTGGGCTAGCACTGGGTCAAAGGACATGTTAGGGTCCAGAACTTGGACTAACTTTTGTAGACCTTTGACTCATGGCAGGTATGACTCCAACTAATAGATGGTGTTTGTGTCACCATATTGAACTGCAGGTGAGTCCATGGGGAAATGGCACTGTCTGGGTCTACATCCTGTACCAGAGTCAGTGGAGGCCAGCTGAGTCTTGGTCTGCTATCTAGAAAAGGCCTTCCACAATTGGGCTCCACTAGAGTTTTGCAGCATTTACTTGGATCCCATAGCTCCCCCAAAGTCACTTATGTCTGTGGATGCTACTAGCAATTGTTTCCATGAGTCAGAGGACTCCTGTCTTGCCATCTTACCACCAGCACTGTTGTTTTTGTGATGTCTGATTAAGGCTGTCATCTCTTAAGAATTATTTGACGTTATGCATTCTTAGCATAGCCTAGCATTTCACTATCTATGCACTGAAAGTATTTTTTTAGTTCTGTGGATGTACCCTTTATGAGCAATAAAGTGTACAATTCAATAATAATATCTACAAGTATGAAACCACCACCACAATCAAAATAATAAAAATTTACATAAATCCCTCATATTTCTTCATATTTCCTGGAAATTTACCCCTCTACTTTCACTTTCCCTAAGTAACAACATATATAATCTCAATGTCACTAGAGATTTATTTGTATTTTCAAATATTGTTAATAATTTGTGTCATATGATCTTGCTTTCCTGTTTTATTAAACTCTTATTAATGTTTTTAAGCAGTATTAACTTTGTGTGTATTCTTTTTTAATCTTCATTACCATGGTTAAAAAAACAACCAATCACATGACAAGTGATTTACCCCCAATAATTTTTTGGAGTTACAGTCCATTGTTGTCATTATAGATAATATGTTGTTCAGCAGATGTCTAGATCTTCATCTTGCATAACTATTCAATTTCTGTTGCTCTGGACTGTTTTTGTCATCTGGTATTTTTTAATGTTCAATTGAACCTGGGTATTGTACTTTTATTCCCCCCCCAAAAAAAATGTATTTTCAGCTGCAGAAGATTTATTTAGTTATTTTAAGGTCAATTATTTTTCTCATTATCAAGTTAATGTTTTCCTCCACCTTCCTTAACATATATAGCATACTTCCAATAGCTCTTTTAATGTCTTTTGCTATTACCACCAAAATCCATGTAATTCCTAAATCTGTTTCAGTTAATTAATTGATTTCTTTACTGTGGGTTTTATGCTTTTACTTCCTTGCCTGTCTGCCATTTTTATTTCAAATGCTAGCTATTATATATGCTACATTAAGGAATGTGTACTATACATTACTCACTCTTCTTTCAAATATAGCTGGGTTTGCTCTGGAACTCTTTCTTAGTTTACCTAGAAATGCGTTGATGGGTCTTAAGCTTTGTTTACTGAGTCAAGCCCAAATCTGGACAACTTTGGTGCTACTACCTAGGCAAAGCTTCCAGAACTTTATTTGATGCTTCTTGAGTTAGGAGGTGTGTCCACTCTGACATGTCAGCACCCATGCTTCCTGCAGGTGTCCTTGAGTACTGAAGATTTCTCCAGGTGCTCCTATTTGGTGGTTCTTTCCTGGATTTCCTTCTTTTCATGTGTGCTTTTCTGGTATCAGGCTGAAGACTTTGAAGGAACACTTGTTCCCAGAGTTCTTTCTGCAGCCCTCGCCTACCCCCTTGTTTTTTTCTGGATTCTAGAATGCAATCTCTAAACCTCTGGGGTTATATGAGTTCTGAATTTGATGTTCTCAACTCAAGGGAACCATTGGCTCTTTTCAGTTTTACTACTGCCTGTGTACCCTTTCTAAGCAATTGGTTCAGGCAATTGTACAACTTGGGTCATTTACTACCTTTCTTTCAGTAGCTCGTGTCCTGTATTGTTCTGTAATACCTAAAAACTCTTATTTCATATGTTTTGTCTATATGTTTGGTTATTTAAGGGGACATGATAAACATGTTCTATTTACTTCCATTATGGAGAGAGATGGTGTCCTCAAAATTGTGTTTAAAAATTAATGTGTTCAGATATCTCATAGATTTCTTTAGCAAAATATACTTCTTAAGGAAGAAAACATTTCAAGCATAGTCTTCTATTTCAAAAGCTATAAACTCAGAAATATTAATAATGACTGAATTTGTTAAGACAACAGTAATTTACATTTATTGGTTAGACATCAGAAGTATTGTTAATAAATTCAAACTAATATGCCTCTAGACAGAAATGGTAATTAACAAATGGCAGTTATATATGAAAACATGGATTTCATAATGTTAAACCAAAGAAAAGGAAGTTAGATACAAAAATTATAAATATCATGAGTCCATGTATGTAAATATCAAAAATATGCTATTAAACCATTGACCCTTGGGCACTCAGGTTATGGCCACCAACCTCCTGCATAGTAGAAAATCAATGTATATCTTTTGATTCCTTGTGATGACAACAGGAAAAGGCTACAAAATTGTTATCATATCATAATATTATCACAATTTCCCACTATAAATGATAAACAAATCTATTATAAAATGTTGAAATTTTTCGAAAATCACATCCCCATGTTTAAGTAATTCAGATTCTGCATCGATAGTGATAGCTGCCTGTAGGGACAGGGCACTCGCTTCTCTAAGCTTCTACCTATTTTTTTGAATATGACCTGTAATTTTTCAATATTTTCTTATTTTTTTAACTCTTCATATAAGATATTATTTATCCATTTTATGTAGTTATATTTTGAATTGGATTGGAAAAAATGTGATATCTTGCCTCCTTAGCAAAATGGTTTTGGACCAATTAGCTATCCACTGACAAAATATGTAATAAAAAGGGATGATACATCACTTCATTCTCTCTTCAATATCTATTTCAGAGGGTGCACAGATTTCAATTTGATTGAAATATTAAACATAAAATGTTCAGAAGAATATAAGACAGATACAAAGCTAAAAAAATAAAGTATTCATAAATTTTACTTCATACAAGCTAAACTTTCATAGAAATAAAATATAGCAAACTTTTAAAAGTGAAAATTAGCCAGAGAAAATATCTGTATTTAGAAATATAACATTTCCAGCATCCAAGAATGTTCCTACTATGAGCAATTAAATCACAATTTTGGGTTCATTTAACTGAGATTTCAATTTCTAATGCCATAATGTACTGTTGACCCTTGAGAAGGAGGTTTTAACTGCACAAATCACTTACATGAAGATTCCTTTTTCTTTTCATTTCTTTCTTTCTCTCTTTCTTTCTTTCCTTTTTTTTAGGACAACTTGAAAAACAAGTGAAACACATAGTCTAGAAATACTAATAAATAAATACAATTTGAATGTATCCAAAATGCATAAAATATATAGAAATAATAGCATTTTATAATTTCATACCATAAATATATACAAAATTATTATAAAATGTTGAATTTTTTCAAAACTTACACACACAAACACCTTTAAAGAGCACTGAGTGCTCTTTGCAATCCAGAGAAATGTAAACAAATATAAAGGTACACTATTAAATTATAGGTGCTTAAAATTAACTGTGGTAATACTACACTATGGTAACAATTTTCTGTAAAATGTACCAGAAGTAAGTGATTTATCACCGTGATAATTGGACTTGGTTAAGATAATTGGTCAAATACTTCTGGGAGTGTTTTGAGGGGGTGTTTCTGTGTCAGTGGACTGAGTAAAGAAGATCTACCCCTACCAAATTAGTCATTTTCCTATTTATTAGTAATGTGATATTACACTCAAGTTTTAAATTTTTGATATTGGTTATTGTGTTGTTCAGAATTAGAATTTCTACTTGATTCCACTTTACAGCTAGAATGTATCTGCCAAAAAAGAAATTCTCTTATATTTTCACTCTTTGAATATAGTAGAGTTATATAATAGTCTGATTAAAGAATGTTAATAATTAAAGTCTGTGTTGTTCTGTTTCTTTTTTGTTGTTGTTTATTACCTTCAGTGTTATTCATGTTGTTATATCTTAGATTCCTGAACCTATTTGTTATTTTCCAGATATTATACAATACAACTCACTCATCCAGTTCTCTCTGAGAGAAGATTCCTTGTCTTACATATAAGTTTCAATTCAATTATAAAATTATTAAACATAAAATGTTTCAGAAGAATATAAGAGGAATGCAAAAACTAATTATTTGGAACATAGGCTAGAGAAAAATATTCAAAATTAGCAATAAATATGTAAAACTTTAGGGAATGCATTCTTTTTGAACACATTCTTAGTTTATTCTGACAAAAATCTTATGGATTTTATTTTATGAATATGTGTATGGAATTGGGAAGGCTTATTCTGAATTTTATATAGAAACTTAAACAACCGAGAATAGAGAATATATTTTCAGAATAAATGGGACCAGTAGCTCTATATAAAATAAATTTAATTATAAGACTTTAGTAATTTTAAAAGTGTCCATTGCATAAGAATAATTGAATAGCCAATGGAGATTACATTAAGATCACAGATATATATTTACATAAAACATATGTACAGTTGATGCAAAGCTGGAAAAATGGTGTGTTCATGAACCATGGTAGCCTATGTGATGGTTCAGATATGAGATATTCCCCAAAAGCTCATGTGTGAAACAGTGCAAGAATGGTTAGAGATGAAATTATTAGACTCTGAGAGTTGTTACCTGACCCGTGGATTCGACCACTGATAGATTAACTGGGTGATAACACTAGGCAGGTAGGGCGTAGTTGGTGCTAATGGGTCACTAGTGGGTCGACTTTGGGTTTTATACTTTGTCCCTGGTGAGCAGGGAGCTCTCTGCTTCCTCATTGCTGCCATGTTCTGGATGGCTTTCCTTTTCTATCCCATTCTGCCATGATGTTCTGCCTACTTCAGGCCCAGAGTGTAGAGTTGGCTGACCATGGACTGGACCTCTGAATCTGTGAGCCCAAACTAACTTTGCCTCCTCTGAGTTGTTCTTGTTGTGTGTGTTAGTCACAGGCATGAAAAGCTGACCAGTATATATTCTGATGACATCTTTCTAGATGACTTTTTTACTTTTTTCTCCCCTCTACTCTCCTGCCCCACACACTTCAGTGTGCTTTCTGTTCTAACAGGAAAAAGGTATCTGTTGACCAACTTGGGTCCATTTCTTTCATATCCAGAGTAATCCATACATTCCTGGGAATTTGCAATATCATCAGATATGTAAATGAACAACTTGGTAAGGAAGAATTTGAATAAAACTTCTATGTTGGACATTGCCTAAGATCTCACCCTTGTTAGCAACACTTTTCTTTTGTGTACTTCTCCTAAACTCTTTCTGATTTTTCCCATGACCACTTCTGTGATAAATTCCTTCCATAGGAATCTTAATTTTTATTTATTTCTGAGAAACACAACCCAAGACATTGTAACATTATACTGAATATTAGTTTTACCGATTTTTTTCCACTGCAGTGGGGGCAAAGATTGCACCCCTCTCACAAAGTGCTATGGGAATTAAATTAGATAATATATTTCAGATGGTTGAATTATGGATACATATGGGCATTATATAAATATTTGCTACTTTACCAATTGGATATGAGTTGGACCTCTCAGTGGTTGTTAGGGTTCTCCAGCAATGTAGAATCAATAGGATGTATATAGATATTTGATACAATATTTACTATAATAATAAGTTCACACAATTATAGAGACTAAGAAGATGCACAATATTCTGTTTGCAGCTAGATATACAATAAAGTTAGTAGTAGAGGTCACTCTGAGTCTGAAATCCTGAAATCAGGATAGACCAATGTGTAACTCTTAGCCCAGGCTTGAAGGCCTGTATACTTAGAGCTCTCAAGTCCCAGAGCAGGAGGTCAGTTTCCCATCTCTAGATCAGAGAACAAGTTTGCTTTCTTCTCTCTGTCAGTTCTATATGGTCTACAATAGATTAGGTGATGCCCAATCAAACTGGTAGGAGCAGACATTCTTGACTCTGTCCCATGACTCAGAAATACCACCTCAAAGAAATAGAAAAAGCAGTCATGAAGTTCATCTGGAAAAATAAGAAACCCAGAACAGCTACAGCAATCCTTAGCAAGAAGAGTGAAGCAGGTGGCATCACTATACCAGACCTTAAACAATACTTCAGAGCAATAGTAACAAAAACAGCATGGTATTGGCACCAAAATAGATTTGTAGATCAATGGTACAGAATGGAGCAAACAGAGACAAACCCACATAATTACAGTTATCTTATATTAGATAAAGGTGCCAAAAACATACATTGGAGAAAAGATAGGCTCTTCAACAAATGGTGATGGGAAAACTGGAAATCCATATGCAACAAAATGAAATTAAACCCTTTCTCTCCCCATGCACAAAATTCATCTCAAAGTGGATCAAGAACCTAGGAATTAAACCAGAGACACTGCGCCTAATAGAAGAAAAAGTAGGCCCAAATCTCCATCAGGTCAGATTAGGCCCTGACTTCCTTAATAAGACAAGTATAGTGCAAGAATTAAAATCAAGAATCAATAAATGGAATAAATTCAAACTAAAAAGCGTCTCAGCAAAAGAAACAATCAGTGAAGTGAATAAAGAGCCTACAGCTTGGGAGAAAATGTTTACCACATGCACATCAGATAGAGCACTAATCTCTAGGATGTAGAAAGAACTCAAAAGTCTTAACACAAAAATAAATAAATAAAAATAACTCAATCAATAAATGGATCAAGTAACTGAACAGACATTTCTGAGAAGATATACAATCAATCAACAAATATATGAAGAAAATGTTCAACATCTCTTACAATTAGAGAAATGCAAATCAAACCTACTCTAAGATTTCATCTCACTCCAGTCAGAATGGCAGCTATTAAGAATACAAACAAAAAATAAGTGTTGGCAAGGATGTGGGGAAAAGAGCACACTCATACCTTGCTGGTGGGACTGAAATTGGTGTAGCCATTATGAAAAGCAGTATGGAAATTCCTTGGAAAACTGGGAATGGAACCACCATTTGACGCAGCTATCCTCGGTCTATACCCAAAGAACTTAAAATCAGCATACTACCGGGACACAGCCATATCAATGTTTTTAGCCGCACAATTCATAATAGCTAAACCATGGAGGCAAACTAGATGTCCTTCAATACATGAATGGATAAAGAAAATGTGGCATATATACACAATGGAATATTATTCAGCATTAAAAGAGAATAAAATCATGGCATTTTCAGGTAAATAGATGGAGTTGGAGAATTTAATGTTAAGTGAAGTTAGCCAATCTCAAAAAACCAAATGCCAAATGTTTTCTCTGATATAAGAGGCTGATTCACGATGGTGTTGAGGTGGGAGTATTGGAGGATTAGATGAACACTAGATAGGCAAAGGGGTGGGAGGGGAAAGTAGGGGGCATGGAGGTAGGAAAGAAAATGGAAAGAGATGGACATAATTACCCTAAATACATAAAGACATGAATTGTGTAAGTCTACTTTGTGTACAACCAGAGATATGAAAAATTGTGCTATATATGTGTAATATGAATTGTAATGCATTCTGCTGTCATACATAATAAATTAGAATAAATAAAAAGAAAGTAACATGCACTCCTGTGGTAATTGATCCAGTCCTGAGAGAGTTTACAAAAAAAAAAAAAAAAAGAAAAATACTGCTAGATATATTTGACCAGTTACCTGGCTATACCTTAAGCAAGTCCATTTGACATACAAAATTAACTATCACAGTGATAAATCAATTACTTCCAGAGCATTTTACGTGGTTAGTAAGACACCAAATGTCTACCTTAGTATCTTTCTAGATACTAAAAGTTATCTTTAAAGAAATAGATAATTAACATTTTCTTATGGTTTATGTTATGCCTGTTTTCTAGTTTTATTAAATAATTACAGTGTGCTTTTTGTCTACTTGATTGTATTGTCTGACTCAAAAAAAATCTGGATGTTATTGTGTCAGTTTTAACTGTATTTCTAGTCAGTTTCAATAGAAATTGATTTCACTAAACCAACATTCCCATTGCTTATAAATACTAATGTTCATTCAAAAACAGATTCCTCCATCTAAATACAGTTTGAAAGCGCTAAATCCAAGAGGTGAATGGGAAAAAAGCACAAAGAATTCAAGCATATTTTGAAAGTACAATATGATTCCTTATTTTAAATCAAAAGGCTCTAATTCAGATTTTGTGAAGTGTGGCATGAGGTGTTAACCACATGATTCCCTTTAAAGTCAATGATCCCCGCTGACTAAAATGGGAATCACACAGTTACAACCCCAGGAAGCCCTTTGCACATTTAGTTATGCCTGTGAAACTGCTAGGCAATTTAGGTATTATTTTCTTTCAATAAAAAAAATAATTTGCTGTTCTTAAAGCCTTCAGTTTGCACCAAACAACACACTCTAAAACAGTTTAATATAATTTTAAAAAGAAAAAGTTTCCCCACATAATTGGTTGTTGTGATGCCACTTAATTTTGGAATGAGTAATAAAATAAAGAAATGTGGTTTAATGTATTTTAATGACAAGAATATTTAAATAAAAATACAATATCTGACTTGAAGACCTCATTAGTTGACTCCCAGTTTACAGAGCTTTTGAAATTTTATTATTTGTATTACTTGTTTTCTTTCCTTTGTGAGTAAGAGTGATCGCACAACAATGAATTTTTTTTTTTAATTATGGGATAAAAAGAGAAGACCCTTTGTTTAAAATGTATTCACTTATGCATAAGAATTTGGCACTTTTCAAAATCTTATTCATTAGATATCTTATTTTGAATCAATTTCATTGTAGTTTTCTATTTCTTTATAGCTTTGCCCTCACAAATGCATGTATATACTTGTACGCAAACACACACACACACAAACACACATGTACACACACTCACTGAGCCTACAAGTATACACTTTTATTTTTTTATGTTGTGGCAGTTAAGGGTACTTTCTCTAAAAGCCAGGCTGTTCAAATTGTAACCTACTCCAAAATACTTTGTAGCTAACCTCTTTGCTCCACAGTTTTCTCTAATCTGTAGAATGGGGATAATTGTTAAGGTCTATAAACAAGTCAGGATGGCGCCTGGCATTTTGCCAGAGAATTGTTAAGAGTCTGTAAACAAGTCTGGATGGCGCCTGGCAAAATGCCAGAGGGAGTGGTTTGTGAAGTAAAGCCAGTGAGCCATTAAGTGTGGAGATTTCTTATTGGTTGACTGATGTATCTAGTTTATGCCAATTAAGATAAGCTGTGTGGAATGTATAAATACCGCTCCTGCCCTACAATAAATGGCTCCTACTCCTGCTGTATCAATCTACACAAGTTGTTCGTCACCCCCCGGTTATTTTGCCCAGCCAGCAGGGCTGCAGCAGATAATCATAGGATATATATCATAGAAATATTATAAAGCATGTATGTATCATATGTGAAAGAATGATTTACATATCATAGAATGCTAAATATAATCTAGTACATGTAGGCCATCTGTAGCTGTATTTCAGCTACATGTTTATATTATGTATACTTTCTCTAAGGGTAATGGAAAGGAAACTAAATTTTGTACATTATTCACAGATTTAAGACATTAGTTTAACATCATACTTTCTGTGTGTATGCTACAAAGTTTTATTTATTAATATCTTTATTTTGACAAAGAAACAAGTTTACAGTGTTTGAATAACTTATAGAAGCTCATCAACTTACTGACTGATGAAGCTATCAAACTTAAGATTGTCTGGAAATGTGTTAACTTAATCCAAAACAACTTTTAGATGCTGGGTAGAATATCCTTGGGAAAAAACAAGTCAACCACAATTATCCAATAATTATCTAAATAAGATGAGAATTTCAGAAAAATGCCTAAGAAAGACTTTAGGGAAAATAACAGTATTAGGAAAAACACTAGTGTAGTCAGTGTCTGGATAGAGAGATTCCTGCCTAATCTCTGGTGGGGACAGTGGAGCAGGGTCAGATTTTAAGGCTGAGAGAACTGCAAAAATAAAAGCCTTGGTGATGGCAGGAGTGGGTTTATGGACGCCAGCTTAAGCAACTAAATGAACACTGACAAGGATTACTGGGAAAGAAAAGAACGGACTAGAAATTAACTGCCATAATTTGATTTTGGACAAATGAAGTATGTGAAACTTAAACATTTCAGAACAAATACTGATGGCAGTGGACATATAGACATGGGAATTAAGAGCAAAATCATCATCATATGTATGATACTAATTCAGTGACAGCACTGAACAAAAGAACCTATAAAAGGAAGAATACTTGGAGAAATGAGAAAGGAACAGGTCCTAGTTTTCAGGAACTCCAAATGTTAAAATTCAATTGGAAATTATCTAGCAAAGCAGATTAAGGAGGCACAACCTTATCTGCATAGAATAAGACAAAGAAAATAATTTTTCAAAAAGATAAGAAAGATCACCTCTATGAGCTGCTGTTAAATGGTCAAGCATGATGTAATAGATTATGGTGCCTAATAAGGAAACATATTGGGAAAGTTGTGAGTGCTCTAGATGAAGGAGACTGAGATAGAGGAGACTCAGGGTATTGATTGGGATAGCTCTTCCAATGAACATTCTAGAACAAGAGCAGAAACCTGACTTAATAGCAAGTAAAGAGAGGCCATGTGTTAGATGTAAAAATATATGAGGGAAAAGACAGACCTCGCTTTTAAATAATGGAAATTATAAAGTACAGAAGAGGGAATAATTTGAAGAACAAAGTTCCTAAGGTGATTACAATATATTGAATCTAGGACATGAAGAGCAGAGTCAACTTTGGCTTGTTCAAGAATGTATTCCCATTAAGGAAAAGGAGAGGGTATTAACCTAGTTGCAGAGAGCTCATCTTAAAGTGTTTTTCTGCCACCAATCACCAATTATTTGAGGAAACTAACTAGGTCTCTATGATTTGAATAAATTCTGAAACTGTAAACCTGGAATTAGTAACCATTACACAAGACTGCCTCTACTTTAGATGTGAATCTCAAGTCTAGATCACCCCTACTTCCATTGCAGTATAAGTCTGAAACTCCTCAAATGTAGTTATTCAACAGATTTTATAAAACTTAATACACAGTTTTCCCTTACCCCTCAGAGACAGTTAGTGATTCTATTTTCTTGGTCTTTTTGGTAATCATCCCCATCCTGAGGGTACCTAGAGGCCCTACAAAAGTCATCTCAATGTAACATAAATTTAGATATAATCAAGGTGCTTCTTTTGAATGAAAAAAATCACTCGTAAAGCTCAGGGAATTCCAAGGTTTTCATGAGTTCTGTGCTAGAAACTGGGGACAAAGACTGAATACACATTTTATTATACAACAGCTGATCTGTTTGCATTGTATGTTTATGGAACAACCAATTTCATAAACCTGTGGTCTTGCATGAAAAGTCAAGATGCCAGCATCCATTGTCAAGACACAAAGTTAAAGAGGAAGCAAAAGTACACTTTTAAAGTGAGAAAGTAAACATACTCATTAAAGTGAAGTAGGTTTCCTGAAAAATCTCAAGTGCACACACTAAATTGAAAGATCAGATATCAGTATTAAATGAATCAAAGATCAAACTTGATAAAAATTTCAAGTAACTAGTCATTAAAGGGACTCACAAGAATTGAGGAGAGCTCTGAGACTGGGGTCCAGGTTCCAGGTTCTATTTCCCCATATTGAACATTTGCTGTCTGCCTGGAATAACAAATAAAGCCTTTCATTAAGTTTGAAAATCTCCTGAAACAGAAGGCAGAGTTTTAGCTAATGAAACATAACCATTTTATATTGTAGACAGTTTTACACCCTCTAAGATATTTTCCAGTAAACCATGTCTCAGAGATTCTGGGAATTATTTGGTATGTGAGTTCCCTTGCACAGGGAACACTCTGGTAATTTCATTTAATGAGTATGGAATTTCTTTGTAATAAATATCATTAATTTATTTATCTGGAGGTAAAAATATGAGTTGAGAAGAATATGAGACTGCATTTATGCCTTCTTTTCTCTTCCTACCTTCAAATGTGTAGCCCTCTTCTCATGTAAAAGTTGGCAGATTCAAAATGGAGTCACTGTGTCAAACCCTAATAACAAAAAATATATATAAAACCAAGAAGTTATGCAGGAGGGGATCTCATGACTTTTGCCTGATAACAAAACTATCACAAAAGACTATCAGAGCTACAACCTTGCACAAAGATCACCACAACCTTACTCAAAAATACTTCTGCAGAGTACTTATTGCACAGGAAATACTCTAGTCAAGGATTATTATTTCAAAATGACTTGCAGAATCCTCTTCATTTTGCCTCAATCTACTTAAATGTGCTTATAATTTAACATTTTATTCCTGTTCCTACTGAAATATTTATTACCAACCAATGTACTGCCCTTTGGAGAATCTAATATTTAATTTTACAATTCCAAAAGAAGTAAAATAATCACAGGTCAACTGTTTGGACTCCAAATTATTAACAGTCATTTGCAATTTATGCACTTCTTAGGTTTTAAATAAGAGGAGTCATTGTGGCTTTTTCTGTTATTTGTACTATAGAAGTGGTAATGTTAATGCATTTGAAGGCCAAAAGATCTTTTAATATTAGAATGGGAATCTCTGTTAGTCGGCTTTCTATCACTATGACAAAATACCCGAGATAAACAACTTTTGAAGAAGAAACCTTTATTTTGACTGATGAATTCATAAGTTGCAGTCCATGGTCAGTTGGTCATGTTGCTTTGAGCCTTTGATGACACAGTAGATTGTGGTAGGAGCACACAGCAGAAAAGTACTGTTTGCCTCATGGTGGCTGGGAAGAAAAGAGAGATAGGAAGGGGCCAGGGTTCCAATATCCCTTTCAAAAAGCTCAATCCAATGACTCACTTTCTTCCAACTAGAACCCACCTGTGTTAGGTTCAACCGCATCCTAGTAGGGCCATGGACTAGAGACGAAGTTTTAAACACACTGGCCACTGGGGCATATTCAAGGTCCAAATTTTAGTACAGTCCTGTACAAAAATCCTAAGGATACAATAATACAGTGCTTTAGTGATTGAAACTAACACTTTAGAAATGATGCAGTATTGGGGTAACTAACTATGGGATGTATCTGTGGGAGCAGAATGTAGAACAAAGGGAGAACAATAGTAGGAAGGCAAAAGAATTAGAAATCACAGATGAAGAGTAATATAAATAAATATCTCTCAAAACTTAGCTGCTATAGAAAATTTAAAATAGAACGTGTTTTTTACAATGTTTGTAAAACATTTTGTGAATTTTGTGTTTGGAAAATATGATATCCAGTGTTATTATTCTAAAGGCATTGAGCTCTTAGAGAATATGAAGCTTTCTTTAATGAAATCTGCTTTTTTAAATGTTTATTCATAAGGTACTAATTAATTGTCATGTGTAATCTATCAAAACAAATTGGGGTACATTTGTAGAATATTGTGTGGAATCTGACCTTCACATAGAATTTACCTAACCAAATCTTCCTTATATTCCTTGAAAATGACCTCCTTAAGTTAAATATTATTTCCCAACTGCCTAGTATGTCATGAAGAAATACAATACATGGACTCGATTTATAGGTCTAAATCCTATATTTAATATTTGGCCAGCAGACTTCTACTCAAAAACCAACTCAGGTAGCCCTGAAAATATTGGTGAAAGAAAAAAGAGGGGAGCCAATATCACTTGCTGCCCAAAGAACTAGTGGTCAGCACTTCTCCATTTAATCAAGTGAGAAATAATCACATTAGGATTTGTACCCATCATACACAGGCATTTTGCACTTGTATTGTAACCACATCATCAGAAAGAGAACAAAGAAAAGTGTAGGACTGTATGGCATGACTGTTGAGGTTATCAACAGGAAGAAAAGGTAGTAGGCACACTGAGTGAATAATAAAAAATATCCTCATTATGATGCACAATAAAAACCTATTGATCTTAATAATAGTTCAGGTAATTCTAGGAAAGCCAAAAAAAATTGACTTGCAAAACATTCTAGATCAACTGTTACAGGTGCCCTGATGGGATTTCCATATTAAAATGTGTGATCATAAACTAGGCAATTCAAGAGTCTATCAGAAATTTCCTATTTGCTTGGAGTGCTGAATTTACCTGTATGGTGAAACTCCATGTCCCTTTGCTTCATGTTCTATGGGATACTCATTGTATCCTAGGGAAAGAGTACATATTAATGGAGTGACACCATGTGCATAACTGGCAATGTCTTGGACAGAAAGACATGAACAGTTACAGTAAAACATGCTGCGGATGGCATTGCAGGCTTTAATGAAAGAAAATACATCCATGGTAGAAGGCCAGGACCCAGCAGGGTCGAGGCTCCCAAGGTATTAAGAAATAGAGGAAATTCTTTGATTTTTAACTAATTTAAGTGGTTAGTTGAGGAATTCTCTCAGGCAAAATTTTTAGTAGATTATATTTCAGGATGAGACAATGATATAAGTCAATTCATGAAAAACAAGATCCAGAGTAAATAAAGATTAGACAAAGGGGAATGAAGAGAAGAGAAGGAGGATGGTAACAGGAAAAACAATAGAATGAATCAGACATAATTTTATGTTCAATTATGAATACACCACCAGCGAAATGCTACATCATGTACAACCACAAGAATGGGATCCTAATTAGAATACGTTATACTTCATGCATGTATAATAGGTCAAAATACACTCTGTCATCAAGTATAACTAAAAAGAAAAATTTTTTAAAAAAGAAATATTAGAGATGATAATTTTAGAAAGGTGGGTGGAACACTGATATTCAAAGATTAGAATTTTAGAGCTATTAAATAGTTTCAAACTAATTTTAACTATACTTATTATCATAGAAGATTTCCACTGAAAATACTAGATTTTTGTGTCTGAACAAAATGTTCTTTCTCTCCCGTGTATTATAAATGCTCTAAGAAGTAAAGAAAATATAGTTGATAAAACCTAAATTGAATATTCAAAGTGATTTTGTCTTTAATAAAACAATAGGAATTGTGTCAAAACAGAATTCCAGCATTTCTGTAGGTAGTATCTATTAGGAAAAAAAAATGTGACTGGCTATTATGTTAAGGAAGGAACTAAGTATGTGGAGTAAGTAAGAGAGGGAATTACTCAAATGCAAAAATCATACATCCTCATAGAAAAACTCAGCAAGTTACACTTTTTCTATATCCAAAATGATTACTATAAAATGAAATAATTTCATTCTTTGATTGAACTACCAGACAAAGAAATATTAAAATATTTAAGTTCAGAAGTTGAAAGAGAAAAAAAAATGATCCAGGTAATTGATCATCATTTTGATACCAATTGAAATAGAATTTTAAGGTAATATGAATTTATTAAAGGACTAAGATTCTGAATGGTATTGATAACTGGTCAGAAGAAAATGAATATCTATGAAAGAGTTTCATCGCTAGGTTAGCATTAAAAAGAAGAAGTCATCAGGGCAAGATTTATAACCAGAATGAGGAAGATCATTGACAGGAGGGTAATGGAATTATAACTGTGGTAGATGGTGCAATAATAAAAACATAATAAAAAGATCAAAGGCTTATAGACTCATTAAACATTTTGAAAGGTGAACAATTCATACTCTATTAGCCAGACAGGAAAAAATATGTATATGTTATAGCTACATTTTCCTAAAGTTCAGGAAAATGTTTCTTGCTAACCCATGCAAACCTCAAGTGATATGTATGGTATGATGTTGTCCAGAAAATCTATTTGATCTTGAACAGAAATGAAGGCAACAATAGTTACAAATAGAAATGGATTTTTAAAATGTAGGAAAGTGGTGACCTATTGTAATACTACATTTAAGTGCCCTACAATTCTGAAGCATTATGCTGTCTATAAAAGTGGTTAGCAAACATTTTTATTTTACTACTAGCAATATTACTAGCAATAAAGAAATTAGACCTGGGGCAAATTTGAATTGAGATACCTGTATTTATTTATTATTTATTTATTTATTATTTATTTATTTAAAGAATTTTATACTGAGACTTGTAAGTATAAAAATACCTATATTTATTTAATAATTTTAGGTTTTTGAGATCAATACTAGCAGTAGTGTGAAAAGACTGCATAGTGATACAAATGGAGTAAACTATTTTGTCTCTCTCTCTCTCTCTCTCTCTCACACACACACACACACACACACACACACACACGTCAATCCAGGGTCCTCAACATACAGTTGAATTTTATATTTGATACATTATACATATTCAGTCTTACAAGATATGCCAGTAATTGATATCAAAATAATAAACTTCAGGAAAGCAATGATATAAAACATAAATAATCCACATGACAAGTGAATTAACATTATTTAAAAATCAGTTATTAGATGAAGAGACATCAATTTTCAAAAAAGATGAACAAAAGCTAAACCTCAAAAATGATAAGGAATAATAATCAATCATTCTTTTAAATTAACATTTAAAGTATTTTTCATTGGTAGAATTGAAAACATCTGACAATATCAAATATTGGAGAACATACAGTTCTATAGGATTGCTTAGTCATTGTGGAGGGTGGGAAGTAAAATACTTTAGGAAATAAATGGGTACTATCTCTTGGGAGCCTGACCAATCACATTCTTCATTATCTAACAATTACACTTTTTGGTAGAACCAAGAAAAATTTCAGTACATTTGAATCAAGACAGAAAAAGAAATGTTTGTAGTTTGGTTCTGTTAGTAGCTAAAAATAATAATGTAGAAACAGTTTAACTTCTCATTAAAAGGAAAAATGTATATATAAGCTGCATATTCAAACAATGACATACTGTAAAAGTAATTATGCAATGAGATAGACGAATTCTAGTGACTAAATGTTGAGTTGCCAAAAACGAAGTCCAGAGAATAATTTAACATTGTATAATGTTCAATGAAAACTGAATTATGTGCCATTTATACTTATAGGTCTGTGTAATAAAACTAGTAAAAATTAAGTAGAAATGGAATTTTGAGATAAAAATACAAGAACCAGAAAAGTCAAACTTGTCAGTATTTTGTTACTCTAGTCTCCAGTAGTGAATTGTATGAGTTACCTTCCATCCACCATGTCTTCACCATTCCATATAAGTTTCTCAAACTTTCTTAGCTTCATTTTCCACATGTGGAAATGTATCTTAATGATAACTACTTGCTTAGGTATTTGGTACATTAAATGTAATTGTATGTCTGAAAAAGACTTAAAGCAGTGTTTTTCTCAGCAAGTGTTAATCACCATTTCAAATGGTGGCCAACTTTCCCCCCTACTATTATTATGATGCTAATTTTTAAAGATTTGACATTAATTAGAGATAAAGAAAACTGAACATCTTTTTGCAGTCCATGCCTTTGGAATGTGGACATGTAAATACTAACTATATATACTTAAGTATGTGCTTATAGATAAAATATTTCAAATGTCGCCTTTTCCTGTGAAAAGTAGTGTTTGACATAACTGCTGCCCACTACATCTTTCATAATGACCTAGTTTAGAGGAAGTTACAAAAAAGCAAATACTTAGAATAATTATATGGCAAGAAAGCACAGTTGCTAGTAAGAAAGTATATTTTGAATGAAGATATATTTCTGCATAAGTTAACTCCTGTGGGCACTAAAGGAACATCACGGGTTCTAGTTTACTGTTCTCCCCAAAGTTCATGGTTTTTTTTTGTTTGTTTGTTTGTTTGTTTTTTCTGTGAGCAGGAGATGGTGGGAATAGAAGTATAAAACTCTGACCAACCCGAATAGTAATAAAGTACACAAATAGCAATCTAATTTTTTTGTTATAATAACTCCAGTTTTGTTTTTGCATAAACAGGATTTGCCAATCATTGCTATGGAACATGTTATTGATTTAAAAGGCATTTGTGATAGTGTCATAGTGTGTGTTGGTAATTGGACAACAGACCTTGGAATAACAGACTCTGAATCATTGAAGACTAAAAATGGCTAAAGTGCTTTCCTAGGTGTCAAGTGGAAGTGTGCAAGGGAAGCTGAGTGTGAATGTGAATGTGAAAGTCACCATGGAAGATATTCAGTGAATTGGTAGGACGCAGTGGCTGGGTAGAGTAGCTTACCCAGGCAAAGGATTTGCGTAACTTAGAGGAGGTGCCACTAACTATTCTCTGAGTAGAATGTCCGGAGCTGAAGACAATCGACAGAGATCTTCTCCCTCGAGATCAATTTCCAGGCTTTGAATCTCATACAATTAATATAAAGTATCTTTCATCTTAAATTGGGTCATGGTATTTAGGCATATTTCAGATGGATGAACAAGAATTGATTAATAGGGAGATTCACATGAATAGTCTTACAAAATTAGTCAGAGATGAAGATATTTTTTTTTCCTAAATTAAGAGAGACTTCCATACTCAAGAATGATTTTAAATAAATGTTTCCTGGGGGAAGGAAAAATTAAAGTACTTATGCATTAGTCAAAATTCTTTAGAGAAACAGATCAAACAGGATGGAAAGAGATTTGGAGTGAGAGAGAGAAAAAGAGAGAGAGAAGCAAAACCAGGCTAATGCCAAGGGAAGACATGAAGTTGCACTTTGAATACAGAGGCAGTATGAAAGTATGATTCCTTTTTTCTCTGTATTCCAAGGTCTTTTCTCTTAAGGTCTTAAACATATTGGAGGAGGCCCACCAAGACTGGGTAGATTTTGTGCCTTACACAAAGTTAACAGATTTAAATGTTAATGTCATCTAAATACATCCTCATAGTGATACTTAGACTAGTATTTGGGCCAAGCATTTGGGTACCATGTCCCAGCTAAAACAACACATAAAATTAAGGATTACATTGAGGAAAACAGTTCATCTGCCTTCATGAAATTGAATGTTCACATTTCAACTAGTCTGTATTAAAGTAGTCTAAGATATGCTCTCATAAATTGTCAGGCTTATTATGGGAAGATGGAGAGATGGTAGGACCTCTTTCATCTCTGCAAATAATTCCACATGAACAGCACATGTCACAGGACTTTCTTGAAGGCAGTAAATGCCATATATTTTTCAGACTTATTGGTCATTGATTCTCAGAAACAAGAAAACAAAACCTGCAAATTTTGACTGCTAAAGATACACTCCTTAGTGCTCTTTACTAGTCCCTTGTTCTTCTGTTATAGGCTTCAGATGTTAAACAGCATGTTTTTAAATCTGATTCAAGTTTATAGGTGTTGAAGTGCTAGGTTTGGGTACTAGAACTTAAAGTACTGTGATCATGAGACCAAAAGATAAGGCTCTGAAAGTACACAAAGGTAGTTTCGTTCTTTCTTTTTTCTTTTTGTCTTATCTCATCTTTACTGAAATTAAGAGTCTCCCCTCTTTTTGAATCCCACCAAAACCACCACACACACACACACACACACACACACACGCACACACACACATACACACACACATTGGACCTAAGGGAAAAAGCATATATAAATCACATCTATATTAGATTTTAAGAAAAAAAATCCTTTCCTTCCTTATCTTATAAACTATTTCCCCTTGACTTTACTTTCTGCTGGTGAATACAGTTGTTATAGAAGTACAGAATTTAAAAGCCCAGGCATATATCAGGACTTCCTCTAAAATAATCCAGATAATTTATATGAATTATTAATAGGAAGCAATCTGGATAGAAGCTACTGACATAGCAAAAGAACACCTGGAAAGATGAAAAAAATGGGAGCCACTATAGGAAAATGTTGTGATTTACAAGAGGGAAAACATGACATTTGCTTCCAAGGTGCTTAAAGACTTGAAATGGACATTGAGGATCTCTCAGTGTCAGCAGGATGGGGGAGATTAGAGTAAGCATATTAACACAAATTTTATCCTGGTGATCATAGACTGAGCTACAAAGCAGGGCACTTTAGTTTCTTGAAGTTCTGGTCCAAGCTTATAGCTAAAGAATCCAGATCATTAAGTGCTTCAGTTACTTTAAGTACTCACTATAAGTGCACAATAACACTGTTTGACTGACTGAAAATGAATAAGAACTAATGAATATATCAGTAGCTTGGGATAGAATCCACGTATTTTTCTTTTTCTCACCTTATTTTGTTGATTCTTGAAACCGTACTTCATATAATTTTAGCTGTAATTCTTTCTACCCAATATCATAACCCTCAGGTCCTTCTCTGTTCATAATTCTTATGATTAGTTTTGATCTCTGGCCTCATTACTGAACATTCTGGTATATTTAATCACATTAGCTACTTATTTAGCTTGTAAACGTCACCTAGGAGATTTTGGAGGATAACATAAATTGAAATTCATAGTTTTCTCTTTGTGGTAATTTATGTCTGCTACACATTTAGGGGCTATGTGTTATTTAATTTAGTTTTTATAATTACATATAACATCATTTTGCTCTGAGAAGTCTCTTTTGGTCAATTTAAATCATGAGCTTTAATTATTTTTCTTCATAACAAGTACCTTTAACTTTTGGTGTATTAAAAACTAACTAAATTGAAAGTTATTATAGCTAAGATGTAGGTCATAAAAATTAAATGGAAGTCACAAAATAAGCACAGAATTTCATGTCCAAACTTTCAAAATACATGAAAATTACTTACAAGTAATCTTTCATATGTTTTCAAATTTTTCTTGCATAACTACCAATTGCTTATTAATAATGTCTTGATTATTTAAAAATACTCACCGCATCTCTTTGTTGTATTGTATGTGCCCACAAGTATTTCCTTGTGTCCATCTCCTCTAAAATTTACTAGCAGATATCCCATCAGTTTCTCCCTAAAGTTTCAATTCAAAAGAGAATTTATGGCAACCAAGTACAACTAATTTAGGTAGGCAGTAATTAAATTAAATTAGCTACTCTTAACTTTGGGGATATATTTAGAGAAACCAAGTGGATGTCTGAAACTGTGGATAGTAAGAAACCCTATACATATTGTTTTTCCTACACATACATACTTATGATGAGGCTTATTTTTTAAATAAGGCACAGCAAGGAGATTAATAACTAATAACAAATGTAGAACAATTGTAATAATAAATTATAGTCAAAATTATGTGAATGTGATCCTTTTGAGATCAGTGCCATGTTTTAATCAGCCTTCTTTGGTGCTGTAATCAAAATACCTGACAAGAACAATTAGATGAGGAAAAGTTTATTTGGGGGCTCAGGGTTTTAGAGATCTCAGTCCCTAGACAGACATTCCCTCATTCCTCAGGGCCTGAGTTGACATGACGATAGAATGGTGTGGCAGAGGGAGGCAGCTAGAACATGGCTCAAGGAAGGAGAGAGAAAGAATATATACCTCAAAAGCAAGTCCCCAGTGACACACCTTCTCCAGCAACACCCTGCCTGCCATTAGTTAATCCCAATAGGGAATTAATTTACTGATTGAGTTAAGGCTCTCATGACCCAATTGTTTCTCCTCTACACCTTCTTGTATTGTCTCACACATGACCTTTTGGGGAGCACCTCATATTTAATCCATAACATGCCATAAAATGTAATGCAAAAATGTATTGAAAAATTATTTCTCTAGATTACATCATGGATCACTGTTTTTAATATTGTCTTTTTGTAAAATCTATTGCCTTGTTTACTTAATTTTTACTGTACCATTTTTGACTCCACTGTTTTGTTTGTTTTAATTCAGACATTATAGTTTTTATTACCTAAAGTTCCATTTGCTTCTTTTTCTATAAATTATATTTCTTTTCTCACTGTATTCCTTTAAAGGTTATTCTTAGTTATTCATAAGAATAAAATAAATTTTAATTTCTTTGTCTGATAAAGCCATCATTTATGATTTCTGATTCTGTTTCTATTGACT
Source organism: Marmota marmota marmota (assembly GCF_001458135.2). Taxonomy (NCBI): domain Eukaryota; kingdom Metazoa; phylum Chordata; class Mammalia; order Rodentia; family Sciuridae; genus Marmota; species Marmota marmota. The sequence goes on along the minus strand of NW_026000108.1, from coordinate 27,308,987 downwards.
AATATTATCACAAGTCCCATTTTCATGTTTCTTTGTTTATTTAGTAACTGGCAAAATTAGTGACATAGTTTCTCACCTACTTGTTTTGCTAAATCTTATTAGTTCTGTGTGCACGCACATCTTTATATTTTACAAAGGCTCCAGGATGATGTTGTGCAAATTTATGGATATTATTATTATTATTATTATTATTATTATTAGTTTCTTCCTTTCTGGAATGATGCCTTTAAATATTCATATTCTCAGACTGTTGGTGTTTTAAATCTGAAATAAGTTTCAATATCCTGCATTTAATGATATGTCTATGCTTTGTTGTAGTTCCATAAGATACTACCAAAAAGAGAAAATGGAATATCATGCTGCATACCTTATACATTTCACTTTCTCATGAGTCATATTCCTACACTTACGGTCTTATGATTAAATCGTCGTTCAACATATTCTGTGTAGTTTTATAAAATGTACTTCTATAACAGCTAAAAATTTCACAATCAATGTGGAAGCAAATATGAATGTTCAGAAAAAAATATATGACATTGGTATATATAAAATGTTTTTATATGATATATGCATGAAAAGGGAAAACCAGCACATTTTCAAAATAGAATTTTAAGTACTTAAATAATTTTTTGTATAGTTGAATTATATGAAATTAGTTCAAAAGACATATATATTTTTTAAGAGGAGGAAAATTTATTTGGAGTCTGTCTCAAACTTTATTTTTTTATTTATCCTTTTAAAATATACATGACTGACAGTAGAGTGTATTTTGACATACTATACATACATGGAGTATAACTTCCTATTCTTGTGGTTGTACATGATGTGTAGTTTCACTGGTCATGTATTTATACATGAACATATGATAGTTATGTCCGATTCATTTTTCTTTCTTTCCTTTTTTTAAAAAAAATGTAGTTGTAGATGGACAGAGTGCCTTTATTTTGTTTACTTATTTTTATGTGGTGCTGAGGATCAAACACAGTACCTCATGCATGCTCGGCAAGCACTCTGTTGCTGAACTATAGCCCCAGCCCTGTCCTTCCTATTCTTCTCCCCACTCCCTTCCCTTCATTTCCTTTGTCTAATTCAATTAATTTCTATCCTTCCTTCCCCTTTCTTATTAAAGTGATAACATCCACATATCAGAGAGAACATTTGGCCTTTTTGTTTTGGTGGGGGGGATTGGCTTATTTCACTTAGCATGATAGTTTCCAGATCCATCCATTTACTGACAAATGTCATAAATTCATTCTTCTTTATGATTGGGTAATACACCATTGTGTATATATACCACAATTTTTTTTTTATCCATTCATCTGTTGAATGACACCTAGGTTGGCTCCATAGCTTAGCTATTAAAAATTGTACTGTTATAAACATTGATGTGGATATATCACTGTAATATGTGAGTTTTAAGTCCTTTGGGTATATACCAAGGAGTGAGAAAACTGAGTCAAATGGTGGTTCCATTCAGAGAGTTTTGAGGAATCTCCATACAGCTTTGCACAGTGGTTGTGCCAATTTGCATTCCTACCACCAATGTATGAGTGTACCTTTTCCCTCACATCGTTGCCAACATTTATTGTTAGTTGTATTTTTGATAATTGACATTCTTAACTGGAATGAGATGAACTTCAGTGTAGTTTTCAATTGCATTTCTCTAATTGCTAGAGATCTTTAACATTTTTTTTTTTTACAGATTTGTGGACCATTTGTATTTCCTCTTATGTGAAGTGTCTGTTCAATTCTTTTGCTCATTTATTGACTGGGTTATATGAGTTTTTGGTGTTAATTTTTTTGAGATATATATATATATATATATATATATATATATATATATATATATCTGTCACACCAGAAGGTTTCAAGAANATATATATATATATATATATATATATATATATATATATATATATATCCTTAAAATGATTGCTCTATCTGAAGCTCAGGTGGTGACAATTTTCACTCATTTCATAGACTCTCTCTTCACGTTCTTGATCATTTCCTTTGTTGTGAAGAAGTTTGTTAAATTTGATACTACCCCATTTATTGATTCTTGATTTTACTTCTTACACTTTAAGAATCTTATTGAGGAAGTCGGTTTCTAAGCTGACATAATGGAGAGCTGGGCCTATATTTTCTTCTAGTAGGTGGATAGTCTTTGGTCTAATGCCTAGATCCTTGATCCACTTTCAGTTGACTTTTGTGCAGGGCGAGAGATAGGAGTTCAATTTTATTCTACTACCTATGAATTTCCAGTTTTCCCAGCACCATTTGTTCAAGAGGCTGTCTTTTCTCCATGTATGTTTATGGGAACCTTTGTCTAGTGTGAGATAACAATTAATATCTGGATTTGTCTCTGTGTCTTCTATTATGTTCCATTGGTCTTTCTGTCCTCCCCCCCCCCCCCAATATCATGCTTTTTTTGTTACTATAGTCTGTAGTATAATTGCTTTAGCTATTCTGGGCCTCTTATTTTTCAAAACGAATTTCATGAGTGCTTTTTCTATTTCTACGAAAAATGTCATTGGAATTTTAATAGGAATTGCATTGAACTTTTATAGCACTTTTGGTAGTATGGCCATTTTGACATTATTAATTATGCCTATCCAAGAACATGAGTAATATTTCTGTCTTCAGTATTTCCTTTAGTTTTCTGTGGTTTTCAGTGCACAGGTCTTTTACCTCTTTTGCTAGATTGATTCCCAAGGTTTTTTTTTTTTTTTTTTTTTTTTTGAGGCTATTGTGAATGTGATCATTTTTCTAATTTTCTTTAAGCTGAATCATCTTTGGTATACAGGAATTCAATTGATTTCTGGGTGTTAATTTTATGTCCTGCTACTTGGCTGAATTCATTTGTGAGTTCTACAAGTTTTTGATGAAGTTTTATAGTCTTATAAATATAGAATTATGTCATTGGCAAATAGGGATAGTTTGAGCTCTTTTTTTTCCTATTCATATCATTTTAATTTCTTTTGTCTAATTGCTCAGGCTAGGGTTTCAAGGACTACATTGAATAAAAGGGTTGAAAATGGGCATCCCTGTCTTGTTCCAGGTTTTAGAGGGAAGGCTTTCAATTTTTCTTCATTTAGAATGATGTTGGCCTTGGGTTTAGCATATATAGCTTTCATAATATTGAGGTATGTTCCTACTATCCCTAGTTTTTCTAGCGTTTTGAGAATGAATGGATGCTGTATTTTGTCAAATGCTTTTTCTGCATCTATTGAGATAATGTGGTTTTTGTCTTTTAAGTCTATTGATGTGATGAATTACATTTATTGATTTCCATATTGTAAACCAACCTTCCATCACTGTAATGAACCCCACTTGATCACAGTGCACTATCTTTTAAATATGTTTTTGTATGCAGTTTGCCAGTATGTTATTAAGCGTTTTTGCATCTATGTTCATCAATAATATTGGTCTGAAATTTTCTTACCTTGATGTATCTTTGTCTGATTTTGGTATGAGGATTATACTAGCTTCATAGAATGAGTTTGGAAGAATCCCCTCCTTTTCTATTTCATGGAAATATTTGAGGAGTGTTGGTATTTAAGTTTTCCTTTAAATGTCTAGTAAAATTTGGCTGAGAATCTGACTGGTCATTTTATATGACCTCTTTCAATTTATGGAGGTCATATGTCTCTAGATATTTGTTGATGTCTTCATGATTTTCTATTTTGTTGGAGTATAGATTTCAAAGTAGTTTCTGATTGTTATCTGTATTCTAGTAGTGTCCGTGGTGACATTTCCTTTTTCATTATAAATTTTAGTAATTTGTAATTTTTTTCTCTTTCTCTTATTTAGTTTTGGTAAGTGTCTATTGATTTCATTTATTTTTTCAAAGAGCCAACTTTAGTTTTGTTGATTTATTTATTTATTTTTGCTTGTTTCATTGATTTTGGCTATATTTTAAAATATTCCTGTCTTCTACTGCTATTGATGTTGGTCTGTTTTTCCTTTCTAGGGCTTTCAGAAGTAATTTTAGGTTATATATTTGGTGAATTTCTATTCTTCTAATGAATAAACTCAGTGCAATGAACTTTCCTCTTACAATTGCTTTCCTTATTTTTGATATATTGTGTTGTTATTCACATTTATCTCTAAGTATTTTTTATTTTATTCCTGATTTCTTCTGCTATCAATGGTCACTCAATAGCATATTATGTGGCCTCCAGGTTTCAGAGTAGCTTCTATCATTTATTTTATGGTTGATTTCTAATTTCATTCTATTTTGAGTTGATAGAATGCATGGCAAAAGGCATATTTTTAACCTAATCTCTAACATACATATTTGAGAAATTTTGCAGAAGCTGAGATCTGGGAGGGAGAGGTATCTAGAGTCTACATTATTATAGGACAGAAAAAAAGGATTAAGTATCAATAATTTTATAGTTCTTGCTGTTGTTTTCAAACATTGGACCAAGGTATAAGAAGGAAAGACCGATCCTGTGATGAGTTTTTTTTATTCAAATCATTTGTAATATAGCTTGAGAAAAGCAGTGATATAAAATATCTACAATATTTAATACTGAAGTAAGGAATATGCTCCTAAATATTGTGTGGCCATATAGGGAATACAATGCCTGTTGTTTTATCTTGTTCCAGACAGTTCAATGTTAATAGGTTACTAGCAAAGTACAGCTTGGAGAAAGGAATATTACTACATAATACAGAATCACTGAGAGCCATTTTTCGATCAAGAAGGAAAAACATTTGTGAATTCTTCAATTTATAATGTAAAATTGCTTCTATTTTGAATTTAGAAAAATAGAATTCTATCATTAAATTTGCTTCATTTTTTAAGAATTACTACTTTTATATTTAACGTTACCTTACATTCAATTGATTTTTAATTTTTAAATTGTTAATCCTGATTATAGATATCTTATAAAAACAATTGTTCATATATTTAAGATTTGTTTAAACTATAGACAATTAGCCTTGAAACCCAAAGGAAATACCTTGGGTATATCTCTTTAAGGGAACACCTTAAATTTTTCACATAATTCATGACTATTTCATATAAATGTTTTCTCCATTTTAACATATTCATGAGATATATTTGGAAAGGGCTGGAAATATCAATGACCTCTAGTAGTTGAATAAATATATAAATGGTCTCGATTTTCTTTCATTAGGAAGAACTTTAAGGCATGCTAAATGCACATGATTAGTTGCTTTTGAAATTAATCTGAGATAATACAAAATGAACTTAGAAGTAGACTGACTTACCTATAACTTCAGTCATCCAAGCCTCTTTTTCTTTCTAATTATTCTTGAAGAAATATATTTTTCCTTTGGGGAGCCCAAACCTTTTTCTTCCTTTGATCCACAGTAGGGAAAGGTTTTTATGCTAGGCTTTGCTGGTTAAAAGTCTTTATTCATTTTGGTACAGGCAGATATTTTTAGAGAGAACTTTTAAAATTATATCATTCAAGAATGTTCTCCTTTTCTTTGCTAAAGAAATTTTGAGTTTGATTTCTATAAGTATGTTGCTTAATACATTTTAGTATATTTTTTAAATTGTATCATAGATCATCATCATCATATTATTATTATTATTATTATTATTATTATTATTATTATATATTTTGTTCTATTAGAGATTGAAGTGCCAGGGGTGCTCTACCACTGAGCTACATTCTGAGCATTTTTTTTATTATATTATTATTTTTTAAATTCTTTTGTATTTTTTTTCCATTTTAAATGTTTTTATCTTATTGGTTCTTTTTAGTTATAAATGACAATAGAATCAATTATGGTATAATTATAATAAATATGATTATTAAATGATTGTTTTTATTAGGACCCCATTCTTGTGTGTGTACACAATTATGGGAATCACATAGGTATTTTTATATATGTACATAAGAAAATTATGTTAGATTTGTCCTACAGCTTTTCTTTTATTCCTCTTCCCAGTCTCATCCCCTTATTTCCCATTGTCTAAACTACTGAACTTCTCTTCTGCCATCACCATCCCTGGCCCCATTGTGGTTTAGTTTCCACATATCAGAGAAAACATTCAACCTTTGGTTTTTTGAGATTGCCTTATTTCACTTAACATAATAGTCTCCAGATTCATGCATTTACTAACAGTTGTCAAAACATCATTCATCTTTGTAGCTAATACTCCACCGTGTATATATACCACAAATTCTTTATCCATTCATCTGTTGAACAGCACCTAAGTTGGCTTCATAGCTTAGCTAACCTAGTAAATTGAGCTGCTGTATATATAGTATGCTGATTTTAAGGCCATTGGGTATAAAACAAAAAGTAGGAAAACAGGGTGAAATTGTGATTCCATTCCAAGTTTTCTGAGGAATCTCTATACTGCTTTCCATAGTAGTTGCATCAATTTGCAGTCCCACCAACATTGTATGAACATAACCTTTCCCTACGTCCTGACCAACATTTATTGTTGCTTGTATTCTTGATAGTTGCCGTTCGGACTGGAGTGACATAAAATCTTAGAGTAGTTTTAATTTGCATTTATATTATTGCTAGAGATGTTGAATTTTTTTTCACATGTTTATTGGGCATTTGTATTTCTTCTTCTATGAAATGTCTGTTCAGTACCTTTGCCCATTTATTGATTGAGTTAATTATTTGTTTATTTTATCGTTGTTGTTATTGTTGTTGGATTTTTGTGTTTGTTAAGTATTTTGAGTTCTTTGTTTTTTAAATTATTTCTATTTATTTATTTATTTTGATAGAGGGTTTTGCTAAGTTACTTAAGTTCTCATTAAGTTGCTGAGTTTGTTGTGATCCTTCTTCCCCAGTATCCCAAGTTACTGGGAGTATAAGCTTACAGTGATCATTGATAATTTGATGACATAAACAATTAAGATATCACCTCTTATATTTCAGTATAAGCTGAAAACAAGTTGCCAATTTTGTTAAATAGTTTGACAATTGCTATTTGTCCTAACAAGTAAAAGTCTAAATATACTAAAAAATCAACAACTCTTCTTGGATACATAAAAGAAATGAGGATAAAGGTAAAATCATCAGCCCAAGAAAAGAAAGTGACAGCTTGCTAGAAATGAGAAACTGCCGACTTCTGCATGAACCAGAACTGGGTAAGGAAACCTTAACTTTAATTGAGGAATTGTTGAAAGCCCAGTGTGGAGAGATCTGAAGGTTAAAAATACTTCAAAGGAAACTAGTCAGAGAAAGACCTTCAAAATTTTGAGTTTTATTTCAGTGGTTTTACCAGGTTCTCACATTAATTATCAGATAAAAATTACTTCATGCTTGTAGCAAGAGGGAGGGGGTAAATCTTTTGAATATGCCAGTTTACACTGTCCATAATAAGTTCTGTCCTGCAGGGGTGGTGGAGGGCTAGCTAACCAGCATCAAATCTTCTGGCTATATCAAGAGCCTAACTGACTTAGGGGAAGGGAAACATCCAATTTTTTCTACTGTATTCATCCTGCTTCATCTAAGAGGTGTAAACACTAAAAAATCAAGACATAATTATCAGACTAAAGAATTCCACCCTTCACGATGTAGTCATGTTAGTAGAACTCTAGGTACAGAATTTTTTTATACCCACTTCATCTAGTCTGTATCTCAAGAAGAAATTACAAGACATACCAAAAGCTAAAAACAATTTTTGAAGAGAATGAGCAAGCAATAAAACCAGATATGACAAGGTCTGCATGCAGGAACAGAGGGGCAATGAAAGCAAAGAAATGGGAAGCTTAAGAAGGAATCCAGGTACACTACTGGAAAAAGAAAGTATGACAGATGTGAAAAATGCCTAAGAGGAACTTAATAGCTCATCAGCAAACAAGATAATCCAATCCCACAAAACAAAAGGCCAAATTTTTCTCTGATATGTGGATGTTAATTCACAATAAGGGGGTGGCCTAGGAAAGAATAGAATTACTCTAAATTAGGCAGAGGGGAGTAAGAGGAGTGCAGGAGGTATGGAGGTAGGAGGGATAGTAGAATGACTCAGACATTATTACCCTATGTGCATGTATGACTACATGACCAGTATGATTCTGCATCATGTACAACCAGAAAAATGAGAAGTTACACTCCATTTATGTATGGTGCGTCAAAGTGCATGCTATAGTCATATACAACTAATTAGAACAAATAGCAAAACAGACTCTCAAAAGCTCGGCAACCTATAATTATGTATTCTGAAACATTTCCTCCAAAAATGGCAAGTATTGGGAGGCTGAGGCAGGAGGATTGCAAGTTCAAAGCCAAACTTGGCAACTTACTGAGAATGTCACACGCTAAAATTTAAGAGAAAGAGCTGGTTACTGTTTAAGAACCCCTAGGTTCAATCTGTGGTACCAAAAGAAAAAAGAAACAAAAAAGTGTCCTGAAACTAGTATTATTAAACACAGGTGTTTACAGGTATTCCAATATCTATTTAGTCTCTAAGGTCTGAACTATCCTCTTATCTTCTTGATATTGTTAAGACTAAATGACTAAGTTTAAATGAGGAGAATCGAATAGTTTGGACTTTTCAAAGTTGGATTCAGTTGTCTGAAAATATCTAGATATTATTTGCATAAGATAATATGATGGATATGTGCAAAGGTACATTCATTTCTTTTCAGAGTCATTTTAAATCTTTCATCATATTCCATTAAAATGGAATAGATTAGATCATTACTTTTGTCTCCTTTCTTTTTGTTAGGCAAAGAGATTCTGAGCATGAAGAGTTTAAATAACCAAATTCTGAATATATCTGTAGGCAAAACTGTACACAAAATGGTGATATTCAGCATTCTTTAGATCTCACTCACTATTTTAATTGCATACGTATGTCTGTAAAGCACATTGAATGTGACTGGAAAGCAAAGATATTAATAAAACGTTAGGCCTAAATGTTTATATTCCAAGCTCTGATTTTTTTGTGTTGACAAAGTATATTTTTCTGGCATCAATTTTTATACTTTTCTTTTCCTAAATGCTTTTGAGGTAATTCCTTCAGGGGCTTAGGATAAAGTATTTATTTAGAAAGAAGCAGTGATTTAAATGTAGTAACTCTTTGGGGTTAGCTTGCCTTTTAAATTCTGCCTACACCATTAATTTGAAAACATTTACCAATGCCCTTCCTTTAAGCATTAAACTTTATAAATTTTATTTTCACTTTTGACCTGTCTTGCAACTCAGGGAAATTATTTTGAAATAATTATCCTAACACAACTTAGTGATCAGTACATCAGCAGACTTATATGTCACAGGGAGCAAAATCAGCAAATTAAAAGGGCATTTTATGAAGAACAGGTCATTTTGGATAGTTCAACTCCTGAACCTGCAAGTAAAACCATAACAAAATGCTATTTTCCTAATGTCCTTGAGTACACTAGAATAAAATCTTCTCAAGTATTTTACACAAAGAGCTCTGTTCATAAGAAATTAGGTCGAACTATTAAAACTCACCTCTGTTTGATGTAAAATAAAACTGCTTATTGCAGATCTAACAAAAACACTCAGTACCCTATTAGGTTGCCTTCAAAGAATGTCCTAGATAACCTTAAGGTAATTTAAAGCACAGCTAACTTCAATCTTCTTGTCTACTACAGGTCTCAAGCATATTAGAATATATTTGAAAATGCAGTCTTGCACAATGTAGTCCTTTCTTGCTGATTTTATATTTCTTTTCAACTTGTCACCTATGCTTTAATTTCTCTGTATTACACATATGGCAGCAATGCTCAAAATGATTAAAGTTAAAAGAACTAGGCTACTAATTAATATTAAATTGAAGAAGTTTTGAAAGATAAATAGGCATGTAAGATAAATAAAGCACTATTGCATTTTTGTATGAGATAAACTAAACTCTGTTTCTTCTCCTCCCTTCACCTCTCAGTGTTTTATAAATAGTAGCTAATTTCTTGTGAAACTACATCTTTTATTTTCTAAAATGACTAAAAGAAATAAATTGAACCCTTAATTGATAATAAATTATTATGAAAATATGAAATTTTTCTTTATCAGAAGTAAATTAATTACAGCAATCTGTACCATGAAACAGAATCACACAAGATCGTGTGTGTGTGTGTGTGTGTTTGTGTATTTGGTATGCTGTATTCTACCTTTCTTTGTTTATAAGACAAATAAAGATTCGTTAAAGAACCTAGATGTTTTTTGTGCTATTCCATAGCAAAGCTGCCAGAAGAGACTTAGGTATCTATTTTAAGAATTATTTTCTGAGAAATATTTATTGGTATATTTTTATTAAAATACCTGACATTGTCATCAGTTTTGTTGCAAGCCAACAACCCTAACACACATCAGTTTGAGCAATGTCATTGCTTGTATTCTTGACTGATCTGTTAAGTTTTCCTTTTGGTCAAGCTCAGATGATTTCAGTAGGGTTCATTCACAAGTTCCTTCTGGAAGGTGGCAGAGTACACCACCCCCAAATATACCACTTTAAGTTGTGAATTACTTTGTGAGCTACAGTCTTTTCAAAAACTGCAGGTGCAAGAAGGAGATTCTAACTTTGCTTTTTCTTCCTGAAAACAGGAAGGTAAAAAATTCCCATGTGAAAAAGGCCCATCCTGTACCAAGAGAAAATACACAATTCCTTTGAATGGCTGAGCTGAGAGAAATCTGTACTAACAGACCTTGTTAAAATAATTCTTACTTTCTTTTAATCTCCACATATAATTTTTTCTCTCTTTGTTCAACCTAATACAAAAGTATGTGGACTTTACCATTTCTCTGGGTCTTCACATCCTTGTGAGTTTCTGTGTCACAAAAAACTTAAGTGAGTATACTATTCTCCTGTTAAGCTGTCCTATGTCAATTTAATCCTCAGGCCTATCTAGAGCCCCAAGAAGTATAGAGGGAGAGTTTTGCCTCTCCTGCACTTAACAATAGCAGATTGTCCAGAGACTGGCTTGCACTAAATGACTTCATTAACACGCTTTGTGTTTATAGGTTTTTGGCTAAAAAACAGCAGAGGCTCACTCTTTCTCATCACACTGTAAGTGAGGATAGCCTGGAATTGGAATTGTTACCACTAGCTGATGTATTCAAACATCTTTGATCAACAGACTTTGATTTTTTTTGGCCTGTGTCAAAGTGGGTAATAGCCAAAGCAAATGACAAGGGTTTCCCAGTCTCAAGGGATGGGAAAGTTTCCTCATTTTAATGAAAGGAGCTCTACTTACTCTTCACAATATTTTAATATATGAAAAATTAGCATTTGTGGATATTTCTTAATCAACTAAAATAGCACACAATATTTGAATATTTTTAAAATTTTAAAATCAAACCAATTTTTATGAATAAAAAGAAAATGATATTGTGATTCAGGTTATATACTCACAAATTATAATTCAAATTACTGTACATAATTATAATAATCTGTTATATGTAGTTATATATTTACTTACAAAATTGCTTTCTATTATTTAACAAAGTAATGGGGCCACGTTTAAATTTGATTTGACAATATTTGGTAAGTTTAATCCATTCATGGTAATCAGATTTTCCTTTTTCAACCCTAATTTAAGGGTTGTGATAGCTTAAATGATCAAAAGCAAATGAAAATCTAATCAGTATTTATGTAGGATTTTGTTGAATACAATTAATGTTTTTTTCTACATAGATTTCTGGATCTTAGAGGTACTATTATCAGCATAGATATGCTATTTTCTTCTCATATTTTTCTTTTGTTTCATTTTAGAATTTTATTCCACTAAAATATTCTTGAGATGACAGTAAGTTGTACTGTGCCACTTTCAAAATTAAAGATTTCTAAGATTCTACCAGTTTCCTTCAGCCATGTCTTGGTGTGTCCTAGATAAGATTTTTCATAAACAGTCCCATATTAAAGGAGATGTGGAGCAGATCCAAAGCAAATTTTCAATCATGTAAAGTGAGAGGAAAATGAGCATTTCAATTTTAGGTCACAAAGTTACCCCAACCATGGTGTAACTTTCAATGTGACTGATGTAGAAATGAGTAATTATAATAGATAGGGAAAAGGGGCGGGAGGGGTAAGGAGGGGGCAAAGAGAGTAGAAATAAAGGTTGAATGAGTTAGACATCATTACCCTAAGTGCATGTATGAAGACATGAATGGTGTGAAAATATTCTGTGTACAATCAGTGACTTGAAAAATTGTGCTCTATATGTGTAATATGAAATGAATTGGATTCTGCCATCATGTATAACAAATTAAAATAAATAAATAATTTAATAAAAAAATAGGGTTTTTCTGCAGAGAAAATCTATGACATGTGTCATGGTGGCCAGGGTTGGGGCAGTGTGTATTAAGAACACAATAGTTTAAGTCTTGGAAGAAGCCCTCCATACTGCTGCACAGTCTCAAATGATATGTAAAATGTTGTCTGAGTCTCATAAAGAGAAAGAAATGTAGTGAATAAACATGGTTTTAGGTCAAAAGATGGGAAAACAATGTTGATATTGCTGTTCTTGGTTCCTTATGACAAAATATTTGAAGAAATCAATGAATTTAAATAGTAACTGGCAAGAGTTTGTATAAAAAATAAAGTATGAAAATTTCTAGACTCTCAGATGCAATTACTATTCCAACCACAACTTTTCCTGACAAAATTTCTGATTTGAGTGGTGCTTTCTAAATACCTATCCTTACATTAAGAAGCTCTATAAAAACATTCAACGTTGAACCTCCCACAAAGCATGATTAGGCTTAGTATAGCTGTAATTAAACTAACCTCAATACCCTATAAGGATAATCTTATTGACTGGTCACCTTATTGAAATCAAGCAGATTTTTAAAAGAAAAAAAAATATTATTCTTTTGAGATAGGTACATAGTCAAAGGAGCAACCGAATTGATTTTCCTCAATTTAAAATAAACTTCTACCTCCATTTCCCACAAGCAGAAAGAATTTTGAAATTCTGAAATAATAGAAATATGAAGTAGTTCTCAGTTTGTTCTTTGTGTATGGCCAAAAAGTGTAATTGGAAAGGGAAAATACACCGGATGGCTCGTCCAAAAGCTATGGAAAAATATAGACAAGATGCATCTTCCCAGGAAGCACTACTTCTGTCTTGTCAAGTAGCTTTTTAAAGCTCAGGAATACAAAGATACCTCACAATATGTGACCAATAATTTCATAATTGCTATGAACTGGTTATTGCCTCCCATATTTTCCTTTGATAGGAGTGGTTATTGTATTGATCTTGTTCCTTTCCAGCATTGTGTGTTCCCCGTGTTTTTAAAGTAGAGAAAGCAAACGATTTGCTTTATTGTTATTAGTACTTGGATGTTTTATTGATTTATTTTAAATTGACAAATAAAAATTGCATATATTTTTAAGTACCACATGAAGTTTTGAACTATATGTACATGTGGAATGACTAAATAAACCTAATAAGCACATTCCTTACCTGACAGACTTATCATGCATTCAGAGTGAAAACTAGTGAGAATCTACTCTTATCAATGTGCACACAGTAGCTTGTTCTTAACCACAGTCACCACTCTGTCTGATAGCTCTCTTAAGCTTATTTCTCATGTCAGATTTTCTCTCATCAGATTTTGTCCTGTTCTTTCGCCAAATTCCTCTGCAAAGGTGATCATCTGTGTAGATCCACATTCTAGTCTAGACTTCTGTGAGTTCAACAGTTTTAATTTCAGATAAGAAACATTGTACATGTCTCTCTGTGTCTGGTTTATTTCATTTAACATGATGTCTTCACGTTCACCCATGTTTTGCAAATGACAGGGTTTCCTTTTTTTCTTAAAGTTGGAGAGTATTGTAATACACACACACACACACACACATACACACACATATAAAACACACTTTCTTTGTCTATTCGTCCATTGATGGACATTTTTTCCATATCTTAGCTATTATAAAGTTGGGAGTTGACACACTGATTGCATTTTCTTTGTATATATGCTCAGTGTTGATATCACTGGATCATGAAGTAGTTATATTTTTAATTTTTTGAGGAAACTCTATATTATATTTGGTAATGGCTATACTAATTAACATTCCCACAAACTATATACAATATTCTCTTTTTCCACATCCTCACCAACACCTATCTTTGATCTTTTTAATAGTAGCCAGTCTAACAGATGTGAGATGATATCTTCACTGTAGTTTTAATTTGCAATTCCCTGAAGAATTAGTGATGCTTACTAGTGTTTCGAATTATATGTTGGAATTTGTATGTACTCTTTCAAGAAAGTCTGTTCAGATTATTTACCAGTTTTTAATTTCATTATTTCTTTGCTATTAAGTCTATTATATATTCTGGGAATAAACTCCTTGTCAGATATGCGGTTCATAAATATTTTCTCCAGATCTTTAAGTTGTTTCTTCACTCTGCTGTTTTCTTTGCTGTGCACAAGCCTTTTAGTAGGGTGCAATCTCACTTGTCTAGTTTTGCTTTTGTTGCCTTTGAGTTCATATCAAAATAACCATTGCCCAGGCCAAAGTCCTAGAGCTTTTCAACTATATTTGGTTACTTCCCCTGCCCTGCCTCCTGCTTTGGTTGTTTGCTGTGTAGATTGCTATTGTTCATAGGTCTCTGTATCACAATAGTCAGCCATACCTGGGTAGAAAGAGATATCATCACTCAATCCTGGACTTAGACACTGATATTATTACTGGATGGGGTTATGGATTTTCAGTCTGGGAAGAGGGTGTCTTTTTAAACAGGAGGACTAGAATCGGGTAATTTGTTATTTATTGCTTAGAGTATAGACATTTATTGAATGTATTTTGTTTCCAAATATCTCCTACTATTCCCTAAAGAAGAATTATACAGGCTGCTGCAGTAATATTGTCTTTTTCTGTATGCTATGCTTTGGTCAGAGCATTGTAAGTAGAAGCAACTTAGGAGAGTCTAAAAGGAAACTTTTAAGAGTCATTGCTGGGTTCTACCAATGTTTTTACTATTTCAAAATGTTCCCAATAAGGGAAGTTCCTCTTTTAGCCTGGGATAAAAACATAACAAAACAAACATATAGTAAATATAAAAGTGACAAACCTTTTGACATTAAAAACTGTAACATGTGGGAATTGATTGTGATACCTGAATAATGTAGCCTAAGGTGATTTATTCACTTTTTTTTGTGTGTGTGCATAGTCAAAGCACTTATAGAAAATTGAAATAAATAAGGTCCTAGTAACATATGATCTTGTGGAGAAGAAGGTTCAAGGAAGGCCAGCTGCTAGAAACTTCCACAATCTTATTAACTCAGTTATGTTTGAGTCTTTTTTCCCACCTGCAAAACCACATTTGTTAATGTTGCTATTTTGGATAATTTTAACCAAGTTTCTAAAATCGTTATATAAACAAAACTTTCTTGGGAGCTCCCAGGTCTGCAGCCCAGGTATTCTGTCTATAAAGTCACATGTATAGACAGTATATCAAGATAAAATACAAACTACAATGCATGCTGAGGTGAATTTATAGCAGAGCCATATTTGAGCATGCAAGTTAAAATTAGACAACTTGATTTGAACCTTGCTTCTGCAAATTTCTAGCTATAAAACCTTGGAAATTTATTTAGCTTCTTTCTGGTTCATTTTTCCTCCTAAAAATGGGAATAAAACTGGTATCTAAATATAACTCTTGAATTATCAAGGATTAAGTGAGTTAATGCACATAAATCATTTCACATAGTACCTGGCACCTAGAAAATGCTGAAAAAATGATAGCTCTTTTCAATCTTTTAAATTTATACAACTGAGTAAATAATGTCCTTGGGCAAAGAGACAGTCTGCCTACCACTGTATTAGTTGGGCAAGCTGATATATCCCTCTGCAACTCTGTCATAAATTATCCCTTAGTGATTACAGGCAAGACTACCAAGGTATACAATTTGTGTTCTGCCACCTCCTCAAATACTTAACAGGGTTGTTGTAATAGAAAAATACGATAATATATGGAGAGTATCTGATACAAAGCAGGGGATTGGTAAGGTTTCCCAATATTATTATCAGTGGCATTCTTAAAATGTTAATGAAATAATTTATCCTAAAATCTCCTGTCAAAGGTCTTTCAGGCATTTCTTTTTCTTAATATGGTACTATTTATTTATTTTCTTAATACGGGGTCTACAAGCAGAAGTATGGTCTTTATTTACAATAATAAAGCAGATTATGTTATTTCTATCTCAACACCTCCCAATGTCTTCCCATCATCCTTAAAATATGAATTATTTATCAGGGCCCCACAGGCCTGCACAGTCTGGGCTCTTTTGGTATCTGTGATTCCAGGGCCTATATTCCTTCCCAAGGGAACCAATCTCACCAAGTTCCTGTCCTCTTATAGTTCTTCGAAGGCCTAGGAGAACTCTGGCCCCAAATGTTCACACAACTGGCTTTGTCTCTTTGTTTTGAAGGCCTTAGATCATAGGTATATCTTCTTAGATCAAGCTCAAATTATGCTCCAGATATTGACAGTAATGACTCTTACTCTTTCTTTTGGGAAGTAAGTAGCTAAATTTCTGGAACATTACTTTTTATGATGAGTTACTATATAAAAACACCCATATCTAGATAACTGTAAATATTTTTAACACAATACAAGACAAAGCATGATTCTCTGAATGCTGTTTACCTTTAAAAATAAAGTACATATATATAAACCAAAACTTCACAAATATATTTTCATTGACCCTTCAATGAATGAGCAATGTTTCCTCAATCTCATTACTAATAGCTTTCTGATAAGCATAATTCCCCCATCACAATTTTAGATGTGAAGAGAATATAATATTAGAAAAAAGTACTCTAGATTACTTTCAGATCATGTTCCAACTATATTTACAATTTTTGTAAATGGAGCAAACTCTAGAAATAGGAAGTTTTACATAATAAGACTTTTAAAAGCACAATTAACAGCTATATAAAACAATTATATTTTAATATACTGTCTTTTCATTACAGGTGATACCAGAAATTCATAAGTAAATACACCAGAAAGAAAAAAAATGTATGAAAATGAATTGATAAGATGGTTTGCATACTTTCTTTTGAGCTACAAGTTAGGGTATAAAAGAACAGAAATCTAGTTATTGATAAAATAAAGAACAGAAATGTTGTGTAAATATTTTTAAATTAAGGTGTTTATCTAACATACTTAATCTAAAACGTAGGTGTGGTTAGTGTTCAGAAACGTGGAATCATAAAATGAAGTCGTTTAGTTTGATATAGTAGAGTGAAATTGGGTTTAGTTATGAAATAGCTTGTTCAGTTTTCAATCATTGGTAACCTTGGGAAAGTCACAAAAGATTTCTGAATTTCATTCCTTCATTTGTAAAATAGAGGTATGCATTATTTTTTATAGCTGTCTTCATGACTAGCACGAAGCATTTTCTTCTCCATGCCCTCTTCCTCTGCATTATTTATTTCTGTCCTTCCTATAATGATTTTTTTTTTCTTTTTGCACTGACAATTGTGTCCCTACCATTGTTCTATATATTTAAGTTGAGGCTTCAATTTTTGTTTTCATTCTTTGCATATATATCTCTTTCAGTCTCAATTACAGATTGCATTTTCAATATAGCACAAGAGACCAAAATTAAATTTTTTCTTTTTACTTGAGAAAATATTCCTCATAGATGTGGTAATATTAATGTAAAAATAATTTTTGATTGCCCCATTTTTGCTGAGCTTTAGGTTATTTGGTATATACACATATGGAGATATGAACATTACTCTTTTCTTCCCACCATAATTTGGTATGATTGTCCAAGTTGTATATATGACAAAAGTGAAGATTATGAGGTTGAGTAATTTGTCCAAAGTTATGGATTTGCTAAGTGTTGACGTCACATGAAAATTGAGGGTTTTCTTTTTTTATTTCATTTTTAATACCTTTATTTTGTATATTTAGTAAGTTTCTTTTGTTGTTTGTTTGTTTGTTTAATGTGGTGCTGAGGATCAAACCCGGTGCCTCATGAGTGCCAGGCAAGCACTCTACCACTGAGCCACAAACCCATCCCAAATTGAGGTTTTTCTAACATATTATCGTGCATTAAACTATATGTTTGCTAAACTTGATATCTGCTCTTATTTTGGAGGATTGTAACCTTTTGTTATATTACAAATTTTGTGAAAATTATCCATTTACTTTAACAAAACTTAAGTGTATGATGAATTATATCTTTAAAATAGGTGCTGCTAACTACCAAAGGGCATATGTTTCTATAGCATTTCTTAACTCGTATCTACTCTGGTGCTATCAGTTAATCTGAAGGAGATAGCAAATAAAGAATATTTTCAGTGTCTTACAGGTACTCATCAAAAACCATTAACTGAGGAAGGATACTATATTCACACATGAGAAGGATTTGCTGAAATTCAGTGGAAACTCTTAGGATGAGACATACATAAACTTCCATGTCAATCTCCCTATCCTGTATTCCTGGCCTACTTGATATAGGAATTTTTCTGTGATAAAGAAACTAGGCCAAAGACAAAGCTCAGACCAAAACTACCCCGTTGCAATGACAACTGTGATGTTCTTTTCAGTTAAAATACTGGTACAAATATGGTACAGAAATTTACTATCACAAAAATATTCCTGCAATCATACACTTGTCAAATCATCTCTGTAAAAATTTTTAACCAAACATTTAGCATTTATTCATAGGTGGTACTCAAAAAAATAATTGCTTGTGAAGAATGCTCCTTTGATATAATTTCTTATGTTCCCAAAGTGAATATGCACTTACAGATTACATGCTGGGAAGACTTTTCGTATTTCAATTTTCTTAAATTTGTTTCTCCAAAATGTTTATTTTTGCAACCATATTTGGGCCTTTAAACCATGTTATAATTAACATTTTGTTAATTGTTTTTTAAATGACTACATGTACCATTCCACACATCACATCACATTGGCATTTTCAAATACAATTATAAAATTTGAAAACACTTAGGAGGTCTTAAGTTGCATTAATTTCTATACACCAACTGTTGTTATTTGGTCCACAAAAGTTCATTTATTAAGATGTGGTCCACCCCACCTGCAGAAGGCAAATTTGCTTCCTAGTTCTGCCACTGGGGTATTTCTTTCTTTCCTGACTTATTTGGGAAAACTGTGATAAAGGAACTAGTTTTCATATTCAAATAATCTTCCCAGATCTTTTTTCCTAATGCTACCTTCAAGTTAATGTTAAAGAATGTTCTGTAGAACTTAGTTAACAGTTGCCCTTTAAACATTTTTTGGACCAGAGTCTAAACACATCCTTCTTCTTCTTCTAATCAGACAAATAGTCTTTCTTGCTTTCTCCAATTTCTAGTTAACTAATACTTTAATGCATGTGAGGATCAATTTAAATTTTGTAATATATAAATTATAAATAATTATTGGAACCTACCTGCTAATCCTTTGAACACTGAACAAAAGAAAATATAGATTTTTATGATAGGAATTATGTACACTATTTAAACTTTGGAGAATTTTTATTAATAAGAAAATTCTGACAGTCTGTGGACACTAGTGAACGTGATATGTTGAAAGTTTCTTTAAGTAAAGATATCAAAAGAATTTATATTTTATTTTGTAAAATACTGATATTGAAGAAGTTACATGGAGTTGTTGCTGTGATCCATATTTGAAATAATAAAATAGAATGTCCATGACTTCTAGGAGTCATTTTAATTATCATTGGCCAAATAGATCTAATAGCATAATGGTACAAGGACTTAGCAATGAATTTGGGGGGGGGGATGTTGTTTTTTTCAAACTCTCTCTATATTTTCTAACTCAATATTTCAAAGAACAAATGTATAATGTGATTCAGTCACAATATAAGCTTAGTGAAATTAACATAATGAATAAAGAAAAACAATTCAGAACATTCAAACACATACACAGTGATTTATTTACCAACTAACATTATGCTTATCAGAGATACTTTTTGAAAAAGAAATCATTATTAATTAGAATACTAAACTGATGTCTAAAAATGTTAATTTAGAATTTATGACATCTAAAGTGATAACCAAATTATCTATTCAAACAATACTAGGAAAGAGCATTATTTTCAAATTTCCTTTCATGACTCACTCATAATTATTTATTCAATTACTTTTGCATACATATGTGAAATCTATTTCCATAAATATTTTATTATTTAATTCATGCCATTGCACTTTGTTGAAAATTACTAACATATTGTAAGAAGTCCTCTTTTCAAGACTAACAGAAAGCGTTCAGATGCTAAATTTATCAAATCACCTAAATGCAAACAATACTTTAATTATCAAAAATGGCATTAATGCCTAGACTGGAACTTAACTATTCACCTAATACACAAGTGAGATCCAGGAGCTTCAGTTTAACTTTTAATATTTAGTGGGAGAATTTATATTTGTCAAGGACATCTAATTTCACCTATTTGAACAACTATGTATATTTTAGAACTGTCCTTGTTCTTTATTTGTCTGAAAATTTCTTCACATTTATTAATAACATACTTAGGTTTAAATCTGACAAAAACATTGGGTAAGTGGATTTCCACAAAATGAAAATTTGGGAAAATATATTTTGCTTTAAAGTTACAGATTTTAGAGGATTAATATCATTGGAAATATCAATATAATCATAACTTTAGCTTTCATACCAAGAACAAGTTTTAATTGCCAGAAGCAATTAAATCAGGTTGCATTATAAGCACTCCAATGATAATTATTTATTGAAAATCTAAAAATTATTTTCTTTACCAGTGTAAGCAATTGAATACTGCAGTAGGTAGATTTTTTTTTTTTCATGCACAGAAAGCAATTAAAGGTTATAGGGTCTGGTTTCCTAGGAAGTAGCTGATTTATAGTTCACTGAACATGTCAAAGGATGTTAAACATTAGATCTTAATTTTTTAAAATTGTACATTAAGCTTTTTGTATACCATTTATACTTCAAAAGAGTGGTTTATTTAAAGAAAATTGTCAAAACATAATAAAAATATCATTTCCCAACATTCATTTGTGAAATATACTCTTATTTATGTGGAAGTGTTTATGAATAGAATGTTGACATTTAATTTCTTAAGTTTGTGATAACCATTTAGTTCTGTGTTTAAAAGTAAACAATATCAAACTAGAGTGAAAATCACAATATTCAATAGCTTTGTCTGAAAATTGAAGTACTGTAGTTTTTATTTAACTATTTGAGAAAAAAAGTTAATTACATTAAATTTTTTGTTTAAATATAGCAATTATGCATATATTTGTTGTTAAAATTTAAAGCATTGTAAAAGTAAAAAAAAATTAAAAATACTAATTAGATTTTGAGATTGGTGAAAGAGGGTAGCACTTGCCTTGTTCCAGTTCTTACAGAGAATGCTTTCAATTTTTTCCCCCATTTAGAATGATGTTGGCCTTGGGTTTAGCATATATAGCTTTTATAATGTTGAAGTATGTTCCTATTATCCCTTGTTTTGAGCATGAAGGAGTGCTATATTTTGTCTTATTCTTTTTCGATGTCTATTGAGATTATCATATGATTCTTATGTTTGTCTATTGATGTGATGAATTACATCCATTAATTTCCATATGTTGAACCAACCTTGCAACCCTGTGATGAACCCACTTGAATGTGGTGCACTATCCTTTTAATATTTTTTTGTATAAAATTTTTCAGAATTTTATTGAGAATTTTTGCATTTATGTTCATCAAGGATATTGGTCTGAAGTTTTCTTTTCTTGATGTGTCTTTGTCTGATTGTGGTATCAGGGTGATACTAGCTTTACAGAACAAGTTTGGAAGGATTTCGTATTTTTCTATTTCATGGAATAATTTGAGGAGTATTGGTGTTAATTCTTCTTGAAGAATTACTGAAAAACTCAACTGAGAATCTGTCTGATCCTGGGCTTTTCTTAACTTGTAGGCTTTTGATGGTGTCTTCTATTTCCTTGCTTGAAATTGTTCTGTTTAAATTGTGTATGTCCTCCAGATTCAATTTGGGCAATCCATGTATCTCTAGAAATTTGTCAATATCTACAATATTTTCTATTTTAGTATATATAAAGTTTCAAAAAAGTTTCTGATTACCTTCTGCATTTCAGTATTGTCTGTTATCATCCTTGGAATTAGCCAGAGCAATTAGAGAGAAGAAAAATGTTAAAGAAAAATCAAATAGGAAAAGAAAAACTCAAACTATCACTATTTGCTGATGGCATGATTATATATTTAGAAGATCCAAGAAATTCCACCAGAAAACTTCTAGAACTAATAAATGAATTCAGCAACTTAGCATGATATAAAATTAACACCCATAAATCAATTGCGTTTCTATACATCAGTAATGAATCTATTGAACAAAAAATTATAAAAATTACCCCATTCATAATAGCCTCAAAAATAAAATATTTTGGAATCAATCTAATGAAAAACATAAAAGACCTCAATAATGAAAATTATAGAACACTAAAGAAAGAAATAGATCTCCCATGCTCTTAGGCAGAATTAACATTGTCAAAATAGCCATACTACCAAAAGCGTTATACAGATTTAATGCAATCCCTATTAAAATCCCAATGAAATTCTTCATACAAATAGAAAAATAAGTCATGAAAATCTTTGGAAAAATAAGAGACCCAGAATAGACATAGCAAATCTTAACAAGAAAAGTACAGCAGGAGGCATCATAATACCAGACCCCAAATTATAATACAGAGCCACAGTAACAAAAATGATACAGTATTGACACCAAAACAGACACATAGACCAATGGTACAGAATAGAAGACACAGAGACAAACCCACATAAATGTAGTTATCTCATACTAGACAAAGGTGCCAAAAATATACATTGGAGAAAAGATAGCATATTCAACAAATGGTACCAGGAAAACTGGAATCCATATGTAGCAAAATGAAATTAAACCTCTCTTACCCTGTACAAAAGTCAACTTAAAGTGCACAAGGACTTAAACACCAGCACAGAGACACTGCACCTAATAGAAGAAAAATTAGGCTCAAATGTCCACCATGTTGGCTAAGAGCTGATTTCCTTAGCAAGGATTCTAAAGCTCAAGAAGTAAAATCAAGAATCAGTAAAAGAGATGGTATCAAACTAAAATATTTCTTCACAGGAAAAGAAACAATTAATAACATGAAAAGAGAGCCTACAGAATGGATGAAAATCTTGATCACATGCACCTCAGATAGATCACTAATCTCCAGGATATAAAAAGAACTCAAAAAACTTAACACACACACACACACACACACACACACACACACACACCAAACAAACAAACAAATAAAACAACAACAGCAACAATAAAGAGAAATAACTCAATCAATAAATGGGCTAAGGAACTGAAGAGACACTTCACAGAATATGAAATACAATTGATCAACAAATACATGAAAAAAAGTGCAACATCTCTAGAAATTAGAGAAATGCAAATCAAAACTATATTGAGATTTCATCTTCTCCAGTCAGCATAACAATTATCAAGAAATACACTGGTGGGACTGCAAATTGATGCAACTACTATGGAAAGCAGTATGGAGATTCCTTAGAAAACTTGGAATGGAACCACCATTTGACCCATGTATCCCACTCCTGGGTTGAAACACAAAGGACTTAAAATCAGCATACTACAGTGACTCAGCAATATTGATGTTTATAGCAGCTAAATTCACAATAGCTAAACTATGGAACCAACTTAGGTATCCTTCAACATATAAATGAATAAAGAAACTGTGGTATATATTCACAATGGAATATTACTCAGCCTTAAAGAAGTATAAAATTATGGCATTTGATGATAAATTGATGGGTGGAGAATATTATGCTAAGTGAAATAAGTCAATCCTATAGAATCAAAGGCCAAATGTTTTCTGCAATATGTGGATGCTGATTCACAATAAGTATTGGAAGGGTAAGGAAAAATAGAGGTACTTTGGATTAGAAGAATTGGAATGAGTATAAAGGGGAGAGAATGGAAATAGAAAGATGGTAGAATGAATAGGACACTAATATCCCATATGTATATATGATTGTATGACAATGTAATTCTACACCATGTACAACCAGAAAAATGAGAAGTTATACTCCATATATGTATATTATGTAAAAATACATTCTAATATCATGTATAACTAATTAGTATAAATAAATAAATTTAAAAAGAATTTGAGATTATGTAAGAATACTTAAATGTTAATATCCATGTATTAAAAATTATACATGCTAAAGTATAATAGAATCTGTTATAAATGATATTGAACTTGGAACAAATGTACATATATTTGGAAAATAGATATGCCTGTTGCCCTAATCTGTTCATTACATTAAAAAGACTTCACACTGCACCCAATATGTGCAAATACTATGTGTTAATTAAAAACCTAAGAGTATACACATTTAATTTATAAATTGTATAGGTACATGTAATATTTTCTTTGAAATTCAAGTGTAGACATCACTTAACACAGGCTTATTTCAGTAATAAAAACTTTAATCAATAAAAATATGTTGATAAATTTAATTTTGAAGTTTTACATATATGTAACTATGTAATATAACATATAATAATGAATACATGGGAAACAATGATAAAAAATTCAAAATTCAGAGAACAAATGCTATGACAACTTAATATTGAAGCATGTTGAAATAAATGAAAATTAAAAACAATAGTGATTGTATATATTTATCCAATCTTATAATAAAGTTTAGTGGCACAAGCATGGGCAAACCTTTTTCTTGTTCTGTAATTTATATAATATAAAGTAAATATAACATTTTTATTAAGGTCTTTGTACATAAATATTTGATAATATTTACCTAGAAATAATTAATAGAAATAGAATTACTGTATTAGAATTATAAATAGTTTGAGTTCTTGATATATACTGCTAATTTATTTTCCAGAAAGATCATATAAATTTATAAAAATTATAATTAGATAATTGTGATTGAGACATGTATTATTTCAAAATGAGTCTTAATGAATTATGAAAATTAAAATCAAATTTATTTTCATATAATAGCAGCATTATTTAATTTGTCCTATTCACTGGAATCTTATTATATTTGTCCTTAAAATCAAATAGAAGTTTAATGAAAGAAGTAGAATTATAGCATGCAATTTGTCTTATTAACAATTAATATTTTATTCTAACATAAATATTTTAACCTAAAATAAAATTTACATTTCTAGAATGCTACTAGGCTTATATGTGATAAAATATAATAATTACCAAAGATTTATCCCACTTATATGTGTAGAGATGTTCTGAGGTGTGATTATCTTTGTGTATTATACTTTCTGGAACTCACAATATATTTTTGCTTCCTATTCTTAATTCTTAAATTACATTGCTATGTTTCTAAATAATAATTTTGTTTCTGATATGCATTGAGCATCATAATTTGCTCTAGTCTCACTATAAAGTTCTAATTTAGTATCCAATACAAGTTTTCAAAGAAAATTAGAATATCCCACGTGATTACTATATAATAAAGCAGTTGTTTAATTCCCTTTTATCATAAAATCAGGAAAAATGTTGTCTGCCACCTGAGTTTTAAAATTTTTATCATCAGCTGTTAGCTAGCTGTTCAGCAACCAGCACTCAAATATACAATGCAAATACAATTGTGAACTAGTAATGCATATAAAAGTGATGAACCAGCCTCTCCAATTTGGCAGAAATACATTATTTTGGGATCCTATGAATCACCTCAGGGGATTTTCAGGGTTCTATTCAGTATAGCTCTAGCTTTTAAATAATTTATTATTCCTGTTTCACTAAATTCTATTCTCATTAAGTTATATTAGATTTAAGAAGTGTACTGGAACATGATTTTAATAAGTCAAAAACCAATTTTTGGTGCCTTTCAGAGTTTAAGACATGAGTCTAAATGACACAATGTAATGAGTTATAAATGGTATAAACACATTATATATAGTCTTTTATACATATATTTTTCTTATTATTCTCAAATCATAATGTAGAAATTATTACTGTTAGAGACAGACTTTTGGGCAAATGCATATAAATAGCTTCTTGTTAAAATACACATAATTGGTTATTCTAATTCAAACTAGTGTGTCAGGTTTGAAAATCATGAACTAAGTTCATGAAGGCAAAGAACTATTTGAACTTACTCTCATTAAAGCAATGGAAAAATAAATTATGAGTATCTGCATCAGTCTTGTTAAAATTGTCTGATAGGTTTCAGTCATAATTTTTCTTTACTAGCTTCTTATAGTGCTATTTAGGTTCCTACATGACATTTGTATCAATTGAAGAATTGTTTTAAAATTTTTGTGATTATCTGATTAGAGCACTAAATTGCAATCTTTTATGCAGGCAGGAACTGTGTCTTCTTCTGCCCTTTGGCCCCTCATGTGTATTCTGAGCCTTAGTACATTTCCTGGCACTTTACAAACTGTACTGCATTCATGCACAAATGGGTGGCCTGTTTCTGTAAATATAACTGTTGAAGAGCATTACTGAACCTTCTGTAGTACAAGATTTCTTTCTAAGGGCCTCGTCCACAAAGTTTTATTCTCAAATGCAATTTATTGGAAAAGATAAATTGAAATGTGAAGTTTCATATATTGAGCAAACATTGATGGTATCTGTTGTCAGTAATTAGATGCATTTTGTTTAATCTTAAGAAAAGGAGAAACGGAATATAGTTTATTTGGAAATAAAAAATTCCCCCAATAAATTTATTTGTAAAAAAGCCATTCAATTAATGATTCAGAAGAAAGCATTTTTTCTTTTGTTATTTTGTGGAAATGCTCCAAGCCTAACAAACACAAGCCTACTTACCAATTCTGGCAACTCTCAGGATAATTACCAACTCTATCAATCTCAGAACACCCTTGTCTGCACTACCTAATCCTATGTTTTTTTCTCATTTATAATAATTAACACAGGGTTTCAAGTAATGATGGAATTTTCCATAAAATTATTCCTAATGCTAATTACAGTATTTATAGTATAGTGTAGAAGATACTAGTTTATCAAGCATTCCACACTTGAAAAACGAATCACTTAACAGTTTGAACAAAAAAATGCCTTATAGCAATTACTTTGTTAATGAGTCTGTAGTACTGGAAAATGTTCTAAATTGCCAGAAATTTTTATTTATTTTGTGAGAAATTTTTGTTTATTTATTTATTTAAGGTCTTACCTTTCATGTGATTTTTTCATGTATGTTGTTAGCTTATCTAAAACTTGGAAATAATATTAACATGAGTATAGATTTTCATTATCTTTTATATTAATATGTGTGTGATAGTGGTGACTATGAATACAAACACTTTCTTTCAAACAAAATGATACAAATAAAATGAAAGCCTTTTGAAACAAAATAAAAACAATGAAAAGTAAACTACTGTAATATCCCTTTGCTATTTAACATGCTACATTTTCAAAATAACATTATTAAAAAGCAGATAATTAGTTCTTATAAGTTCTTGTAATAATCAGTTACTCATTAAATTATAGGTGAAGTACTAGTATATTGCCAATTTTAAGACACACACGTGCAAACATGCACACACAAAGTGATCACCACAACTACCATCACAGTCTGAAGAATTATTCTATTTATCAATTAAAATTTATGTTACAGTTTTTTAAAAATATTTTGGCATCATATTGATTGCAACCATGTTCAGATTCAAAATCATCAGTAATGGTTTATAAGCAATGGAAACAATTTTTATTGCATTAAGTAAAAGACTTATGTGATGACATTTTCTTCATTGTGATGCATATCAGTACATACTGGTAAAATTAATAAAAAAGAAAATAACCTTACAAAATAAATGTTATTTGTATGATTAAAATTAATTGCTGGCTTAAAAAATATTCAAGAAAAATGTAATACTTGCATAGCTAAATGAGTTTTCACAGTTTTATAAAGAGTTTAAGTTTGGCTTTCTGAAAGTCCTCATTTATGTGAAAGCTAATTTACATTGGATTACTAAAAAGGCTCATCATTGTACTTTTTAATAAATTCATCTAATTTTCCTGAAAAGAGAATCAATTTTTTGTTAGATGTCCAGTAAACACACATCTCATGGGGAAAAAACTGAGAAAGAAATAATAACTACATCATATTAGCCTCCCTTTACAAATAGTTTACTTTTCTCTTGAAAAAAATATATATATAGTAAACTCATGAATATTTAGTGCTTCAGAGAGAGAATGTGGTGACCTCAGTTAGCAATTAGTTTTCTTTCTATGCTCCATAAAATTGAAGAGATTTACAAAGCAAGTGGAAATACTAACTTTTATAATGATGGGCCATATGGCACTCCGTTTACCATATTTATGCTTAGCAGAGATTATAAAATTATAGTTCTTGCATTTTTTACAAAATGAGGTTGCTACTCTATCATGCTTACAAATTAGCAAGACTAGACAAGCAAACAAACTATTCAGATTATTTAAAAAAAAACATTCTGCTGAAATTATTTTCCCCAAGGTGTTTTGGTTTATAAAACATTTTGAAATGTTTAGAAACATGAATCACTACATAAGAAAAGTCCACACGTATTCCATGAAGCAGTGAGTTTGACTTGGGAAGTGTTATACTTCTATTTCACTTGTGTTCTTGAAGTATAGGGAAAGCATTGTTTCTGATTCACTCTGCATCCATCCATTTTAGTGCACTTGTTTGGAATAAATTAGTTTGTATTTAGTATATGTAGGTTAAACTCAATTCATTGTAATAGTTTCTTATATGCTAATATCAGCTAAATTTTATTCTCCCAGATGGAATTGAGAGGTAGAATTATATGATTGAATGTGGCGAAATAGCCAATAAAAGGATTGAAATTATACGACATAATTTATTAGTTGTGTAGTGGTTAACAATTTAAGTGATCTGTAAAACTATAATCATGACTGATTTTTAAGCAAAACTATACCTGATATTTTCTAACAAAAATTGTGCTCTATTTTTATTTTCTTAGTTTGATTGATGGCTCTATCCATCTGACAGCAAAACCATGATCAATATTTTGGCCACAAAGTTGAAGTTTGTTTCTTTTTTCAACTCTTCTATTGACAAAATCCAATTTGGGAGTAATGTCATAACTGCAATCAAAATGATTTTAAAACTTTTCTATTGATTTCCCAAATATGCTAAAAATGTATTAATTCAAAAGCCTCTAAGTGTTCTTTAATGCCAACTACTCTTAAACTCCCTATTGATTCTGTATGTGTGGTAATAATTAAATTTCAGAAGTCTCTTGGTTTTGTTTTCTGGATTAACATCTATATGTTTCTGTATTTTTAGACTTGGTTCGGTATAATACTATAAGGGTGCAATTGTTAACCTTAAACTGACTTATAATGTTCACTAACATCATCAATCATAAATTTTTTATTCCATGTTTGCTATTTATTCATATTCCCAACTCCAGGCTCAGGCTATTATTTACACTTTAAAATTTGAATAATATCTATCATTTAGTTAATAAACAACTTACTTTGGTGAAAATTTTTTTTTCCCAAACTAGATATATTTGTGGGGGAAAAGAGAGAATGCTGAATTTACTAAGTAGTAATAATAAAATTGTATTTGAAGTCCTGTGCATAATTCATTATAACTAAAGCAAAAAGTATACAAGTATGAATTTAAATATCATAAATTAAATGTGAAATCAATATAAAATTAAAATTTGGTTTGCAAATCATTAATTAACTACTTTGTGTGTGGTACTGGGGATTGAACCCAGAGCCTTGGTGCATATGAGGCAAGCACTCTACCAACTGAGCTATATCTCCAGCTCATACAACTACTACTTTTAATAAGATACATAATTGAGTATAATTTATAAAATTTACAGCTTGAATCTTACCTTCTCTGCTTCCTAGATGTATGAGTTTTTTCCCCATATCTGATTGTTCACTAATTTAGAAAATGTAAATTCATTAATTCAACAAATGAAACTACAATCTTCCAGATACTCTTCTAGACATTTGGGATATGACAGCACAAAACAATTTAAAATAACTAGTACTATGTAATTCATTTGCACACAGTGGTACATGTCTGTAATCCCAGCAACTCTGAAGGCTAAGATAAGAGGAGTAAAAATTCAACTCCAGCCTGAGCAATTTAGTGAGGCCCTAAGCAACTTAGTGAGACTCTGGCTTATTAAAAGGACTCCAGATATATCTCAGTGGTTCAAGGTTCCTGGGTTCAATCCCCAGTACCAAAGAAGAAAAGAATATAAATTAAAGTTGCTTTTCTATATTCAGGTTTGTTGAGGAGGTGGTTATGACTAGGACAAATGTCTTTCTTTAGGAAGCTCATGAGTTTAGAGGCCATGTATTCATGTCCATCTCTACCTACACCTGCAAAAGTCAGTCTTTCCTATCATCTGATTTCATTGTGCATTGAACTTCTCACTTTATGAGATGAAGTCATTCGATTACTTCCTGTCCTGTTTATTGACTGTGTTACCCTTCTAGACTTTAGAACGTTACAGAAAGGAGCCTAGAATAGTATTGACACAGAACAACTCCCAATCCAAAAACACATTGTTGAATAATATTAATGGGTAAGCATTTTGATATCTTGTAATTTATATATTATATACACTGTGTCTCTTTTCTACTAGAGTTATACTTTTTGAAGTTAGAGATCATGCCTTTTCTCTGCCATCTTTTACAAAACTATTAGAATTTAATTTTTATTATTTATTTCAAATGATACATTTAATAAATATTCATGATTAAATTATTAAATCAAATTAATTTATTTGATTTAATAATTTAAATTATTAAATTTAACTCTGAAAGACCAATTATTTCAAGTTGCAGTTAATTAATCTTATCAAAACTGCCTTTTTATTATCTCAAATACTGACTGATTTGTAGTACTAAGTTAAATGTATCCCACAAATATGTCTCCAAATATGCATCTCCATCATACCTTTACCACAAATTGAGGGCATATTTATATTATTTAGGTGTTACACAATCAACTCCTCAAAATCCAAATCCACTCTTTTGCATTACCATATCACAAAATGATAAATAAGACTTGCAAATATTCTGTGCCACCCGATTTTGAACAGTAGATCACAAGTACTTTATAAAGAGAGTGTTGATGAATCGGAAGCTGATGGTCATTATACTGCATTTAAGACTAAAATATAATGCAAGTTTCAGAATAAATGGTATAAACTTTCAGGTATTTACACTAATACAGAAGTAGAGATAACCAGGGAAACTTTCCAATACTACTTTTATTTTTCATAAGACAGAAAGATTAGCTTTGCTCACATACAACATGGCACTATCATTCTGTAATGCTAACAACTGATTAAATCAAAAAAATGTAAATGTAATCAGTTTTAAAGCCATCTGAAGACTCATCATCGAGGACATAAATTATAGGCTTTCCATGGATGCTGAAATTTAATAGCCTTTATTTCTAGAATGCATAGGATGTTAAAAGTGTGATGTTTTACATGTCTTAATGAGAATTCAAATCAGAATGTCTAAGGGGAAAACATTGGTTCACACTAGGTCAAACAGGATAAAAACCTGCTTCTGCAGTTCTCTGAATTGCTGCATAAATCCATTCTTCTGTCAAATGTAACTTGTTTCAATTGGTCCTACATACTTTTAAATAAAATGTAAATGGACTCTCCCAGTCTATAAATGGATTGAGGCCTTCATATGTAGATCTATCTTGTACATTTTACTTTCAAGAACCCCTATTGTAGTGTCAGAATGATTGGATTCATCAATGTGCATCTCAAACCTCATTTCTGGACTTTTAAAACCCCCTTTGGGAGCAGAGCAGACTTTCCATTGACTTTCTTTTGCTTATATAACCTCTAAACAGGAGTTACTGATAGCAGTGTAGTCTGCCACTCTTTTCCGCTATGACTGTCAGAAATTATGAACATGGTATAGTTTAAAAGATGGGGCCTATTGATTTTTATTATTTTTTTTTTCATTTTTTGAAATCACAGTTTTATTGAGATATGATTCACATACCATGCAATAAAGGTACAATTCAATAATTTTTAATGTATTCTCCATAATCAATTTTAGTACATTTTCATCACCTCAAATAAGTCCCATACCATTCTTCAATCCTCCCCGCCCCCATCTGTCCCATAGATTTTCCTATTTTGGATATTTCATATAATTGGAGTCACATAAATGTTTTTTTTTGGGGGGGTGGGGGGTTGTTTTTGTTATTTCTACTGGAGATTGAATGGAGGGATGCTTTCTCACTAAGCTACAGCCTCAGTCTTTATTTTTTAAAAAATTTTAAAATTTTAAGATAGGGTCTCAATAAAGTGCTGAGGCTATCTTTGAACTTATGATTCTCCTCCCTCAGCCTCCTAATCATTGAGTATGCCATTGTGCCTGATTAAAATTCAGATATGTTTTTTTCTTTTTGTGGTGCTAGGGATTGAACCCAGCATCTGTGTGTGTTAGGCAAGCACCCTACTACTGAGCTACATTCCCAGCCTCAAAAAGTATTTTATTTTTTTTACTTTGGTCTATGAAGGTTGCATAATTACACAGACAGATGTACACACACACACAGAATTATGAACCAATATTATTTATGAAATGGAGGGAGAAGACTTCCTAAAATACTAATAAAATCTAATAATGTCTTATAAGAAAATAAAAATCCTTATCAATGGTTTATTCTGAGAGATTCTTGAATTATCAAGCATTAGTTTCTTTTCTCGGGGAG
>NW_026000108.1:27262057-27271386 GCF_001458135.2 Marmota marmota marmota | reverse complement strand
TGACATCAGATCTCTGCCATGTTGGTATCCTATGCGAATGGCAGCATTTCGTTCCCCTTGCCGGGCAACCAAAGCAACGGGTGAGTCCTGACCGGCCCTCAGCAGGACCCGGACCGAGAAGCAGTTTCCGCGGGCTCCTAGCCCCGGTCCAGGGAAGTTCCGGGAGCCGGAACTCGGCCGCTCCGTGCTTGGTGTAAGCTCCTATAAGTGTAAGCTCCAAGAAGCAGTCCCCGCGGGCTCAGTTCCGGGAGCCGGAATTCGGCTGCTTAGTGCTTGGTGTATGCTCTGATAGGCGCAGGGTCCAAGAAGCAGCCTCCGCAGGCTCCGCAGCCCTGGGCCAGGGCGGTTCCGGGACGGTTCCGGGAGCCGGAACTCGGCCGCCCCACGCTCGGTGTTCTCTCAGATAAGATCAGGTTCTAAGAAGCACCCAGGCTCTGAACCCTAGCAATCTGTCTCCAAGCCGCAGGAGAATTGCAGCCTGAAATTACCTGATCTATGGCTGAATGAGCTGCGGTCAGTCGAAAACAGGGAAGGTGACGTCAGTTTACCAACATGGTGGCTGCTGGCCTCCTCTCTGGTCTCGGGCCTATTGATTTTTAAACCCAGCTCATGAATAGAATTTTTCTTTCTCTCTGAAATATTTGGCAATATTAGTAAAGCAATATGACAAGAATGACAAAATATGATTACTACCTTCTTCAACTTTGAAAATAAATTGGTTTTACTCAAATCCAAACTGATTTATGAATGAGAGAAGGAAGTGAGGGCTTGAGTCTCACACTGTTGACATTTTATAAAAAAAAATACTTGTACAAATTAAGTCCTTGATTTTCAGCATCTGTTTATAATCTGAATGGAGTCCATGGACAATGAAAGATGTGCTTTTGACATTCTAGTTAAAACATTATTCCTAGTATGCTAGAGAGAAATGCTTTTGTATGCATTTGGATGAAGTACTTCTGGTGTACAGAGTGATATGTGGCTGAAGAAAACAGGTTAGTAATGACACTTGATGAAATTTTAAAAATCAGGGTTGTGATAGGGATGGAAAAATATTCTGGCAAGCAGAAGATGTGTGGGCAAAAGGATAGGACACAAGCATCTTAACACATTGTAGAGGTGAATTGCCAGATTGTGGAGAGGCGCTGAAGTGAGATATAGTTATCTCTTTGGACATTTTTGTCAATAAATATTTTAGTAAGGTAAAATATTTGGAAAAATGTTTTTAAAAAAGCCTTCCTGTAAAGAGATGCAGAAAGAAGATTCAGAGAAGCAACTGTTTTGGTAGTCATGTTCTTAAAGGCTGCTATTGATTCTGTTTCATTGTTTCCTCCTCTGCCCCTGTATATTATACCGATAGTTTCTCTATTTTCAATTCTTTCATGTAAACTTCTAGATTTTTCACTTATTTGTGTTGGGATGTTCCTTAGAGTTTAATATCACTGTGTAGAATGGCCCTTAATATTTTCGGAAAAAATAAATCAACTTCAATAGAACATTAATTTCAACTTAGCTTACTTACAAGGGATAAATATAGGTATATTTTGTGCTTACAGTTAGAGGTAATGTATAACTCATTTCAATTATAATTTACTCACTTCCAGTTCATCATCATGTTTCAGTGTTCATACTGTGTGTGTGTGTGTGTGTGTGTGTGTGTGTGACACATAGATTGATTGGGAGCTATGGAGAGATAGGAACACAGAGAAATAAATGTCCCATGTGTACATTTAAATGTATATATTCACTCTTTCTCTCTCTCTCTCTCTTTTTCTCTTCTCTTCTCTCTCTCTCTCTCTCTCTCACACACACACACGCACACACACACACAAACACACACATTCACACAACACACACCACTACACCCTTTTCTCTTCATCTTTGTCACATCCCTGATTCTTCCATGGTAGGTTTCTAATGTCACCTGCTTCCAAGTTATTCTCCTCAGTAATGAAAGTGTGATGAATATTTTTTTTAATTGGAAATCATATGCCTATCCTGTATAAAACATTGGTCTTTGTATGAATTCAATATCACCACCAAACTCACAAGGCTTAACGTCATTTGGCCCTGTCTCTATCACCTCTTCATCTCTCAGCACTCATTCACCACACTCTCATCACTGGATCAACTGTCTTTCAATTTTTTAAACTCTCTGAATTCTGTTCAAGGCTGTTGAGTATAGTATGCCTGAGAAACTATTCTGAAAGCCACAAGTGGCTGATCTCAGAGGGACTCAATATCTTCCTTTATGTATCATAAAACTTATGCACGCCTCCTTCATGGCTGCTATGGCCATTATTACAGTTTGTTTTTCTTACCAATGAGCTTTCTGAAGGTAGATACTTGCCTATTCTGTCCAGCATTCCTAGGACTAGCTCAGTGACCAAGTTGCATAAACACGATGGTTACCTGAAGAAATAAATCCATGATACAAAACTATACATGAGTAAGCATGAAATCCCACATGATGATTCCTTTTTCTTCTTTCTTATGGGCACTAAAATCCAAAATAGATGTTAAATGTTGCTAACCTATGAGAGTGTGCATGCTTCTGTTCAATAGGTATTGGTCCTGTAAGTTTGGATTAATCTGTTGACTCCTTTGGATCTTCTGCAGTATAATTAATTGCACATGAAACTTTAGTATTGCGATCTCTTGTTATTCTTTGGGTAGTTTGTGATTTATTATGCTTTTAGCACATGAGTCTCAGTTTCCATGTTCAGCCAGATTCCTGTTAGCCTGGGTGTATTCATGTCTATAAACATCAGGCAAGTGATACACACACTCCTGCCAGTGATCTTGACTTGCCCAACTTGAATCATATTATCCAGCATCATCTTTAACCGACAGAAATTTCCTAAAACCATTGCTATTTTCTCTACTTTCTAAATATTAATTCTAAATAAAGCCTTTTTTTTGCATTAAAGAAGATTAATTGCCACTGAACAATATTTTATAATCCAGAATTTTTTTACATGGCAAGATTAGTAATGATTGCTCTTATCACATGCCAGACCTAAAATTTAATTTAATCTTTATAATATCTGAATATGGTAATTTTATCACTATATTAATGGGAATTTTCTATTTTACTTCTCTGTGCTTAGACATTTTTTTTGTATTGAATTCATGCATCCATTCCTTGAATTCATTTATCTATCCCTTGACACAGTGATTTTTTTTAATACTCTGTTATCTCATGTTTTCCAGTTGATCTCCCTCATCCTCCCACCACCTTCACACTTCAGCATCTTTACACAGATCCTTTTCCTCTTGCTTACATGGAAGAATTATTACCTTTCCACTGGTCAGGGAGAAATGACTCCCAAATTTCCTGAAAAACACCCATTTCTGTCCACATAACTGGCCTCTTGCAGGTATTGTTTAATTTGTTATTATTCCTCTTAAAAATATAATTAATCCTCCCCACCCCATGCTTTTAATTGTTTTTCAGCATTTACACATGTTCTGATTGCTCCTGTCACTAAAATGAAGATTCATGAGACAACACACATTCTTCCAGGTTTCAGGTTAACAGCCAGACTTAACAGAGGATTTGACCATAACGAGACCTCTATTTCCTTGTTTCCTTTCCTCCGCCTCTAACTATTGTGTCATTTCTCCCCCAAAGTCTTCACTTTCACTCTTGCACTCACCTTGATGATTTAATCTTCTCACAATTCTTGGAAAATGCCAACTTTTTTATATTTACTCTAAGCTGCAAATTCCCTTCACATTTTAATATCAAAAATGTTTTAACTGTCAATTTATAACATTTCATATTTCCATTGGCAATTTTTATTCCTTTATTTTTGTGCATATCAACAATACTAGTGTATATTTCAATCTACAGCATCTTCCATATGAAGTTAGTCAGCATTGCATAGGCTAACACCTATTGATTCCCTTCTAACTCAGATCTGCTTTTTAGCAAATGAAGTTACATGCATCTCTCAACTTCTCCCACTCATTTCCCCTCTAAACTATCTTGCATTGTCTCCCATATGAGCTTTTAGGGGACACCTCATATCCATATCATAATAATGCTTCTCCTGCTTAAATTGCTAAACTTATTCCCATTTAAGATATAATCTAAAAACTGTTCCTGACATAGTCTCTGTTCGTTTTAGTTATTTAGTAACATGGTATGATAGGCAGTAAAATCACTCCCATCTTCCAAAATTTCTATGTCTTATTTCCTGAATTTGTGGACATGTTAAGTAACATGGCAAAAGAGCGAATTAACATTCCAGATGGAATTAAGTTTGCTAATCAATTGACCTTAAAATAAAGAGATCATTCTGGAGTATCCCAGTGGGCCTAATGTAATTACAAGACTCCTTAGGAGTGGAGGAGGAAATAGAAAAGAGAATCAGGGAGATGGAGTGTGAGGAGGATTGGCATTGCTAGCACCAAAGCAGAATACGGCCATGAGCAAAGAAACTCAAGGTGCTTCTGATGCTTGCAAAGGCAAACAAAAAAGGGTTCTCCCGTAGAAACTCTAGAAAAACCAGAGATGTGCTGACATCCTGAGTTATGCCACTGTCACCCATTTCAGACTTCTGACCACTATAAACGTAGGACAATAAATCTGTTTTTGAGGAATTCATTTAGTGGTAAT
This sequence comes from Marmota marmota marmota, assembly GCF_001458135.2. Classification (NCBI taxonomy): domain Eukaryota; kingdom Metazoa; phylum Chordata; class Mammalia; order Rodentia; family Sciuridae; genus Marmota; species Marmota marmota. The sequence continues at coordinate 27,266,762 of NW_026000108.1, read as the reverse complement.
TTGCTAGAACACTAATCAGAATATAATGCACATGTGCTATTTCTCTCAAGCATTTACTCATTCATTGAATACATATGTACACAGCTGCTATTACTTATTTCAAAGGGCATGTTTTGTTATAAAAAAAATACTCATACCTTTTACTCCATGTCTGTTCTTATAAAAACATGTTGAATTTGAATTATACAGATTTATGATACAAGAAATGCCAGCAGGACTGTTACTCTAATGATGCTAATGCTAGGGCCAACTCTGGAGAGATGTGAATTGTTATCGGTATCCACACCATCTTGTCTCCATAGTAAATTTATTTTTATGCTAAATATTCTCAAAAGAAAAAAAAATGAGATGGTTTTGCAGCTGTGTTCTTTGGGAATTCCAGAAAAAGAAAGAATAAGGAAATGTTGAAAAGTATTGAAGTAATAGGAAATATGAAGATATTTCTGCCTATATGTTTAAAATAAATAGTAACTTATAACAGTGAGTAAATATTTTGATTTCTTTATTTGCATGTGTGTGTGTAACTGCTCAAGATTGAAGTGAGGGCTTCACTCATGCTGGGAAAGCACTCTACCACTGAGCTACTCTCCCAGAATACCTTTTAATTGAGAATAATATTCAGTCTATATTTATAAAATAATTAGTAACAAGCACATATAAGATTATCTATATTTTCCCATATTTTAATAAATAGTTTTTATAATAGTCAATGTAATCTTGAGAGGAAACCATGTTTCATTATTATATAAACTTGCATGGATTCATTACTGTGGTAATTGAATTGAGAAATTGAAATGATGGAAGAAATAATAACAGAAGTGAATTCTTACCTACCCCTTCTTTCCTATTTTCCTTTTAGAATACAATCAGTAGCTTGCATGGAAAATAATTTAACTAAATTGTTTCTTATTAAAAGATAGCAACATGAGTATTGTGAGATGGGAAGAAATAAGGACATCAACTCTAATTTTATCTCAAACTATAACTTGCAATATGTAAAACAATTCTATTCCTGCAACAGATAGAATTGAATAAAAACAGTATTAAAATGAACAAAATAAAACAGAATAATACTACATATTATGCAATGCCCCTCTTTAGTTTCTCCAATAAGGAAACTTGGCTATTTTCCTTGTTTTACAATAGAATAATAAACTAATGACAGGTTTATTTGTCTATGCTAAAGGAAAATGAATTAACTCTACAATTTTTATATTGTTAGCAAAGAATATTCACAGTTTAATGGCTTCTATAGCAATTCAGTCACATTGACTTTCACTATAAATCTTGATAATCTGAATTAAATAATGTCATCACATAAATTCAAATGATTATACCTGTATTATAAATTAATTTTTCAACCAAAATTCTTATTTGTTCATATTCCCTGATTTTGAAAAATTATTCATTCTTCATTATTGTTATTCCATTTACATATTATACATTTGTTCTTGTACAACTTATATGTTAACCTTTCTGATTTGCTTAAAAAACGAAATTATACTTTATAAGTAATACAATTGCATACATCAGAAGCTGACAGTAGTAGGGACTTAGGAACATGTAACAGTGATAGTAATAGAAGCAGTAAGAGTGGAAGTACTTTGGTATTTTCCATCACTGTTTTAATACTCTGCATTTTGCTGACCAGTGAGAGACACAAGTTATTAAAGATAAGAAGAAATGATCACATGGTTAGAATAATAGATTGACAAAATTTTTCAGTGGCAGTTTACAATGCATTAGAATTCTAATGCTGCCTAATGTTGTCACAATATGCATATTACTGTACCAAGTGTTATTTAAGTTAACTTGCAACTTCAGTTGCAACTTTAGGTAGATTATTTGATCAGCATCTAACTAAATATCTTGGGATTCAGCTAATGGAGCAAAAGAGTTGTAGGCTCCAGTTACATGAAACAACCTCATTCCATGGCTTGGGAAAAATTAGAATCCCAGACTTCCTTCTTTGTCAATACAAACTCTATTATAGCTTTATAATTTTTTTCTGCCGGAGAAAAAATTTAAGCTCTAATTTTTCTCTGTTCACAACTTAGATATAAGAATAGTTTTGTACTCTTCCCCCATTTCTTCAGTAAGACTTGGGTTATCTGGCTTATTATTAGGTCTTTAATTAAGAAAATGGGAGAGATACAATTAATTTATAATGGAAGAATTTTTGAAGAAAATACTACATATTGTTTATACTATATTCATGACTTCTATATCTTAGTATCTACTGGTGTTCAGTAATTGTTCCATAATAAACAATGAATGTTCACTCATTCTATAAGGGATTCTACTGGGTAGCATTCCTCTTAGGTGGGAGCCCTTTGAATACATGGACACACTTGAATCTTAAATAATTAATGTGTTAATTTCTCATCCCAGTGACCAAACTACTTGACTAAGCAACTTAAAGAAGAAAAAGTTTATTTTAGCTCACAGTTTCATGGATTGCAGATTGTGATCAGCAGGTTCCAAAACACAAATATCACTATGGAAGGGCGTGGTGGAGGAAAGCTGAATTTGGCTGTCAGAAAGCAAAGAGATAGAAGAAGGGGCTGGAGACCAAAAATGCCCTTCGTAGGCACACCACCCAGAAACCTGTTTCCTCCAACTACACTCCACTTCCTAAGTTTCCACCACCTTCCCATAATGCCATCAAATTACCCATCCACTGATGAAGTCAAAGTCTTCAAGGTCCTGTCACTCCCCAAAAGCCCCACCTTTGAACATTGCTGCATCATGGACCAAGCCTTCAACACAGGAGCCTTTAGAGAACTTTTTGGATCCAAACCATAGCAGCTAATATATGACATTACATAGCACTTCATGAAATCTGTTCAGTAGGCTGAACACGACATTAAAAATTATAGTATCATTGAGTAAACAAATAACAGAATACATCCCATGTTGCATTATTTCTATGCATATGTTTCAGTTACACACAGTTGATATGTTTCCTGGTCTTGATGCTTCAAATGGAAAATTCAAACATGAACAGATATAACAAAAAAAAATGTGCATTTTTTTCCTTTAGGAAAATACCAATTTCTCAACTAGTTCTTCCATCACAAAACTTGACTTATAGTTCATTAATAATAGATCCAATACCCACCACCATACATCTCTTCACTTATAAATGTGTGCATGTGTGCATTTATGTGCAAAATATCTATCTATGAAGGGATCATGTTTGTTTTAATATAAATAGCTTTCTAGTGTTGTATGCAAGCAAATAGGAACTTACTATACACATAACTTAAATTTTCCACTTGAGCAATTCTATTTCACGTGACGACAAATTAATCAAATGTAACAAGCTTTTGCCTTCAAAATGTTTGTGTTCATCCATATGATCTTTGAGAGGAATAGTGCTTATGGAAATGAACACATCTAATGACTAGAAGTAAAAGGAACATTACACAGGAAATGATCTAAAGTGGATAGACGCTTAAATTGAAGTGAGCTTAAATTATTCCCATTTCATTTATGATAGGGTTTACCAATTTTACATGATTTATGATAACTTTAATGTCACAGAATAATTTAAAATGACTTTTTTACTGGGGAGTTCTTGTTTTGGTTTGGTTTATTTGTGTCCATTTATCTCTTTATATCACGTGAAAGAAACTAGTAGTTACTGATTATTAAGCACTTCAGCTGGGTAAAGCACTGTTCAAAGAGAATTAGCTTATTTAATCTTCATCAAATCCTATGAGGCTCATTCTGTTGTTATACTCAATTTAGTATTGAAGCAATTAAGTTGAGAGAGATTAAATTAGTAGCTCAAGGTCACACTGTTAGAAAGATGTACAATCTGGATTTGAACTCAGGTCTCTAAACACATAGTCTAAATTTTTATTGCTCTTCATTATTGTTGTTAGTAGATATCTCTTGTCTGGTAAGTGGTTTTTATGGACACGATCTCAATAAATATTTAGAATAATTCTGTGAGAAAAAGACTTCCAGTAAAAAATGATTTTGTCTTACTGTATAATTATAATTTTTACTACAAAATATCATGAAAATACAGAGAACCAAGAAGATTTTTAAAAATCATTTGGAACATCACCATCTAAAGAAATGCAATATTAATTCTTTAAAGTCGAAAGCTCTTTCACTCTGATTCTAAATTATACAAACTTGTTTTCCATTTTCCTGAGATCTTTGTTTTAATGTATTACCTTTCTAGAAAACTTTTCTTACTTTTTATGGATACAGTATTCTTTTGAATAATATTGGGAATAAAACAAAAGTTTCCTGCAGGAAGTCAATTTTTTTTTTAGAGGACTGACTTTATTTACTTTCTTTCTTTTTTTTTAAATTTTTTATTGTTGGCTGTTCAAAACATTACATAGTTCTTGATATATCATATTTCACACTTTGATTCAAGTGGGTTATGAGCTCCCATTTTTACCCCATATACAGATTACAGAATCACATCAGTTACACATCCACTGATTTACATTTTGCCATACTAGTGTCTGTTATGTTCTGCTGCCGTTCCTATCCTCTACTATCCCCCCTCCCCTCCCCTCCCCTCCCCTCTTCTCTCTCTGCCCCCTCTACTGACATTCATTTGTCCCCCTTGTATTATTTTTCCCTTTCCCCTCACTTCCTCTTGTATGTACTTTTGTATAACTCTGAGGGTCTCCTTCCATTTCCATGCAATTTCCCTTCTCTCTCCCTTTCCCTCCCA
>NW_026000108.1:27241388-27257958 GCF_001458135.2 Marmota marmota marmota | reverse complement strand
GGGGGTGGGGGGCGGCTCTGCCCCTCAGCAGGCTGCTGGGCCTGCTCTGTGGGTGGTCACAGTTCCGTCTACCTTGCCGGCGCAGGGGGAGGGGGCGGCTCTGCCTCTCAGCAGGCCGCTGCTCCTCTTCTGCCGGTGGGTCGCATGCCCGCCTACCTTACAGGAGTGATTGGAAGCTCTGTCCCTCCGCGGGCCACTGGGCCTTTTCTGTCGGTGGTCACAGTTCCACCTACCTGGCAGAGGAAGTCAATTTTTGAAGTAGAGAGTTTCTTAAAATCCTAAGTGGTGTTTTTGCAACTTTTAATGTCAAGAGGCTTTCTTCACAATCTTTTACACTTCAGAAAGCCCACCAACAGTCTCTCTGAGTGTTTTTGTTTATTATTATTCGTTTTTACCTTTTACTATTACTAAAAGATTCCTTGGACATAATTTATCAAAATTTCTTTCAGATACTTAATGTATTGTATGAGTGGTAGGCCTATCTTACTTATATGTTGGAGACAATACTTGCTTTATTATTATTTTTATACTTTGTCAAGTATTTTTTAGAAAAAAAAATAGTTAATAGGGCATAGACATGTCACTATTTATATCATCTTGCCAAAATGGTTTTGTATTAGTTAATATAGCTATTTTAATAATTATGAAGATTATCAAAAGCAAAAAGAGAGTACCTTAAAGAAGTTCGAGGAAATCCACTCATGCAGTTTACCAAACAACTACATGCACGCATGGATATGATTTTCTTTTGGGGAAACGCATCATATGTAGCCCTGATGTCATGTCCCTCTGGATAGTAGCCTGTTATTTTCTCATCCTACTTCCCTTTTCACTGCACTGAAATTGTTAATATCCTGAAATCTTTGAGCATATCTGATGTACTCTAAATATTATTGTTTCAGTCCATTCAGGCTGCTTAAACAGAATCTGATAAATTGGGTAGCTTGTAAACAGCAGGGATTCAATGGAGGTTGGTAAATCCAGGATAAAGGCCCTGGCAGATTTAGTGTCTGGTGAGGCCTGCTCCCTAGATGGCTCTCTGTGGTCTTTTTTTTTTTTTAATAATGGCACTAATCCTCTCTCAAAGGCCTTACCTCTTGATATTGTCACCTTGGAGTGTTGGATTTCAGTATATTGATAGGGTTACGCAAACATTCAGATGATAGGAAATGCTTTACCAAAATTTAATTCAAAGTATACTTTTAACATTTGTCTAAGTTGTTGAATATTGTTACTTTTAATTGATTAGTTCTTCAATATGTCTTTCAGGTCATATCTAAAGAGAATAGAATAGAACAGCAAATTGTACTTCAAACACATTGTTCAAGCATTTTTATTCCAGAATTATCATTTTAGAATGTGTAATGGGAATTTTTTATGAATTCTCAAAATAAGAACAAAGAAGCTATTTTGTTTAAATAAATTAACTTGATCAGCTATGTAGTTGAATTGAAATATTTTCTACTTAGAAAACTACATTAGAATAAAGGCTTAAAGAGAACAACAGTATAGAACTGTTTGTTCCCCACACAGCTTAAAACTGTATTTGCTCCTCTGCTATACAGAGTATAAAGATCAAAGGGTGATTTAAGATCTGTCATACTTCATGCTGTGGAGAACTTTAGAAGGAGAGCATGTACTTTTCTCAATGTTATAACCTGAAACAAATGAAAGAATCCTACTCAAAACATTAATATATTAATTACTTTTGTATATGACTCAGAGATTCTAATTCTTTTATAAATATATATTAAAGATATAAATACACTGGACTCAGCCTCGAATGATTTGTATTTGATTGGAGAGATGAATTGAAAGTTAGAGAATGATCAGTCTTTAATGTTTCCTTTCAATCACACTTCCTCTTATGACTGGCATCTCATTCATTCATTCATTCATTCATCCATTTGTTGAATACCTACTAGGCAGCATTTGATTTAGGGGAAGTAGATATTTATATAACACTTCAAGGGACTTGCAATCTAATAAGTAAGGTGATACATTGATATGGCCATCTACATAGATTAAAGAAGTAGATTCCTTAAAATAGGAAATGACTTCTATGGGCTTACCTTGAGGACTGCACAAAACAGTGTAGCTTTTTTTTTTTGAGAAGCAGGGAAGTACTAGAGCTCTCAGATGTCTAGATATGACTCCATTCCCCAACATCCCAACTTCCTACAAAGGACTAAAGAAGCTGCCCTTTCAATTCTCTGGCTCCTGGATAGAGTTCCCTGTTCCCTTCTCCTAATCTTGGAGTTATAGCTCAGAGTGTGATATTTTGTGAGTCTTCCTTGGAACCCCATTTCTCATTTCAAAATGAAGGTAATAATTCCTTCCTGGTCAATGGGTTATTGTAAGATAGAAATAAGAAAATAAATTTGAGTTCATCTTGAGAATTTTCAATCACCATATAAAGATACAATTATGTTATGATATGAATGAGTATTAACATATATTTTACTGATGAGATTTATTGTTTTGAAATTATATTATGATCTTTAAATAATATTCTCCTTTGATCTGTGATACAAACAAAATTGTCAAAGATGTGCCTTTTAAATTAAAATAAAACTTTTCAGAGCTTCAGTCAAAGATACAATATAATCATTCAAGGAGCTGTTACAGACTTTTAATTGGAAAATGAAATAGTCATTGCCCCAGAGTAAACTTGACACCTTGCTCATTATCTGAGACTTGATTTCACACTATAATTACTTTAAGACCACATTAAAGTTTCAGGCTAACCAAATGATTGAGCTATGGGTTTTAATAAAACTGAAATACATATAAAGTGAATCTTTTGATATATATATCCTACTGATTTGGTTTCAAGGAAATCTGCTTTAATTTTGTGTCCTTTTTCATTGAACACCTAAGAGACAGTCACTTGAAAAGAAGTATTCAAAATATGTGGCTTGAGATAAGAAAACAGACTTTCAAAGTGCTAATTTATGACTTGTAATTAGCAGCAATCCTGTTTACTCTTGAGTTAGTCCCAGTAAAGTTTGAAACTCTTTCCTTCAACTCAAGATTGTTAAATATCAATTCACTGTTTTGGATACTTGTTATATGAGAAAAAAAAAGAAAAAGAAGAGAAACATGTGAACTGTGATGCTAATGAGACTTTCAGTTAACTATGAAGCAAAAAAGAAAGAAAGGCATTAATTGAACTTCAACTATTTTAAAGGAAATTGGAACAACACTATTCTATCTCATCTAATTCTTATAATCAACGCAGAAGTTAGCAGAGGGATATTTTAATATCTTTCATTTATTCTCATAATTAAATGCATACTTAGGAGGAAATTTTAAACTTTTTGCGGATAAGCAAATTCAGTTGAATGGGTCATATCAAGTAAATCTTTTTATGTATTCAGTAAATATTGTCCAGAATCCCCCAAATTTACTTATCAAAATCCTATTCATCAAAACATGGTATTAAGGGGTGGTTTCATTGGGAGGAATTTGTTCATGAGGGGTATAGCCCTTATAAAAAGAATTAGTGGCCTTTCAAAGGTTCAAAGAGCTGCCTTGTCCCTTCAAACATGTGAAGACACAATAGAATGCACTGCCTTTGAATCAGAAAATAAAGACCCTCACCAGTCATTAAATCTGTTAGTGCTTTTTTTAGGGGAGACATACTAGTCTCCAGAACTTTGAGAAATAAATTCTACTGTTAGTAAGCCACTCAGTCTATGGTATTTTTTTCATTGCTGCCCAATGAGATTAAGACATTGCTCATTTTGGCCCAAGTTTACCTGCAGGTTTCTCTCCCACATTTCATTACAGTTTTAATTCAAATGTTATCACTTCAAAAATGCTTTATCAAACTATTCTAAAATATTCCCCACCAATCTTAAACCCTTTACTTTGTTTTAGTTTTCTTGAGAGCATTCCTACTAACTGAAAGTGTTTACAAATTACATATTATTAATAAAACATTATTTTAGAAATAAAAAGATGGAGCTATGATCTAAGGAAAGAAACTTGTCCTCATATTACATTCTAGTTAAATAGAAAATAACCATAATTTAATGAATTACATAATATAATTTCAGTTAGAAGGGGGGCACTTGAGAGAAATAAAGCAGAGTTCCAGATTGGTTAGAGGTATTTTAAAATAGATGAATAATCAAGCCTTTCCGAAGGGCTCTTGTATGAATAAAAATGGAAGAGATTTCTGAAAATCAGTTTGGGCCAGAAAGAGCCGTGTCTTACTTCATTTGGCATGCTATAACAAAACCATATACTGAGTCGCTTACAAACAGTGCAATTTTTTTTTCTTTAATTTTTATTGTTGGTTGTTCAAAACATTACATAGTTCTTGACAAATCATATTTCACACTTTAATTCAAGTGGGTTATGAACTCAGAATACAACAGACACTAGTATAGCAATATGTAAAACAGTGGATGTGTAACCGATGTGATGCTGCAATCTGTATCCGGGGTGAAAATGGGAGTTCAAATAGTGCAATTTAATTTTCATAGTTCTGAAGGTTGGTGACTTTCAAACAAAGTTATTGGCAGATTTGCTGTCTGGTGAGGACCTGTGTTTTCTGATTCAAAGATGGGACCTTCTGCTATGTTCTCACATGAAAGAAGGAGAGGCAGCTGGGTGGTCTCTTTTATAAGGTCACTAATAACATTCTTGAGGGCTCCACTCTCATGAACTAATTACTTCCAAAGGTGCTACCTGTTAATGCCATCACTTGGTTTAAGACAGTACCTTGGTTTGAAAGTTTAAATAGGAGATGGGTTCAGGGTAATCAAGTAGTCTGGGTGAAAGAGTATGACTGGACTAGGATCACAGTAAGAGACACTGAGAAAAGACTGAACTCAGAATACATTTTGATGGCAGCCTTAATATGGTATCTTAGTATTCTTGTGTGTATCAAAGTAGATAAAAATTGTAAAGTGCTTATCATTTTTTAATTTTCACAGTGGTAGGCAACTAGAAAATAATTTTTAAAAAATACAAAAATGAAAAAATATATATCCTAAGGTTGAAATAGAAATTTTTTATATTTCTGCCCAAAATTAAAGACATAGTAAGCACTCAATAAATTATTTTATTATTAATTCTATCTATATAAGTAAAAACAAATAAAAGCATGGGCTATCTAAAACGTTTTCTACTACTCAGTTTTGCATTTTATATTTTCTTTATACTTTTCAAGTAGAAATCGTATTGCTTAAATCCAGAGTGCCTTAATTTTAATTCCAGTTTTTCAAAATAACTTACATAGTGTTTTTGTACCTTACAATATGAATATTAAGTTAAATGCATAGTTTGATTTGAAGCTAAATTTTGGGGGGATAAGTGTATATGTGTATGTGTGTTTATGGTAGGGGTTCAGTCTCTGAACCAAATTACCTTTGGGTAATTTTGGTATTTTCATGAGATGATATCAATGTAAATCATTATGTAATTAGAAACTTGTCAGAGTAGACCCATATGAGACCAATGCTCAAACCTACCTTTCATAGTTAATGATATATAATTTGTGAGCATCAGCGCAGCAAATTTTAACAAATAATATTTCAGTTAATAACTTGGTAACATATAAGATTGATACTGCATTTGTTTTAGAAAAAAATATGAATCTCAGTTTGACAAGTAAATTTGAAATCAAAGCATTAACACCTGTAGGGTTGTTATAAAATACTAATCTGGCTGGTGCTCATCTGTAACAGACCTATCAGGAGACAGACAGCTGTTCAGCTTCCAGCATTGGAGATCTTTACAAAGTCTTTACAGGTTTTACTCTATTTTTTAATTACAAATATGAAAAGCAGTGTTTGGAGGGAGATAAAAATTAGAATATGCACCTTATGTTTAAGTCATCATTTGGTAGACTATTAAGCACCAACTAGTGGATTATTATGGACAAAAATATATGATGTTGAACAATAATGAAATTATTTATAGATTATGCAGTCCTTATAGGAAAATAAATACATTAAAGGAAGTTTTACTTCTAAAAGTGCTGTAAATTTTGAATGAGGAAAGTATGAAATGACATCCATCAAACACTTTTAGTATAGTACTTTTTAAAATTTAATGTACAAATTATTAAAGGGGTTAAATTAATATGAAATTTATGATTCAGGAATTTGGATAAAGGGCCTGAGAATGTTTTACCAAAAATTTCCTAGGTGATGTTGATGCTGTTGTCCAGGGAGCATGTTTTGAGCAAACAAGGCTTCTAGACAACTAAAAATGACAGGAAAGAAAAAAGAAATAAAGAAAATATTATCACATTTAAATAGTCCAATGTAGAAGGTTAATGTAGAAGGTTTCCTACATTTCTGGTCAACAATAAAAAAACAGAATTGAAAATAATAGACAATGTATTGTTAGTATTATCTGGAAAGATGTTTACATAGTATGCTAATCCACAGACTCCTGTGTGGGCCCTGCTGAAATGTCCTCATAAGAACCTCTTCTGTTTTCCCTCATGCAATCTGCAAAGTCTTCAGGAACTGATAATTTCATTAGATAATCTCTTAAAACTATGGTCCATTTACTAACTCAGTTTCCATAACCATTGACTTTGTTTTCTGAATTGCTCTGGTACCATGGCTTTCCTGAGGTCATAAAAATAATACCTAGCTAACAAAATCTCTAGATGCTTAATTATTTTATTTCTTCCTTAAAGAAAGCAAATATATGAAAACTCTCTCTTTTTTATTTTTTTCTATTTTTTCAGTACTAGGAATTAAAGCCACAGTTTCATGCATGCTAGGCCAGCACTCTACCCGGAGCTTCATTCCTAGCCCAGTTAATGTTGTCAAAAGCGTGAACTTGCTGCGTTTGTCCTTTTACTACATTTGATTTCTTCTGGGGAAAAAGAAAGAAAGAAAGAAAGAAAGAAAGAAAGAAAGAAAGAAAGAAAGAAAGAAAGAAAGAAAGAAAGAAAGAGAAAGAAAGAAATACTTTTGCCTTTAGATTTCTCCCAATATTCTTGTCTCAAATTCCATAATAAAGGGAAACCAGTTTCCTCTGCAGAATCTGTTTTATGATACAATGGATTCAATAGGAAAATCAGAGCAAGGATTTAAGCATGATTCCTTGTCGAGTGTTTAGGTTGAGTGAGGTAAAACTTCCTGTCAGGGGATATTATCAATTGTTTTCTTGGCCATGCATGAAGGTAGAGCTCCACTGAACTGAGATCAGTTTAAAGTGGATATTGTACAAAGATAGAGAGTATGTAGGCATGTTTCCGTGAACGCAGTCCCAGTTTCAAGTCACGTTCTCTTTTTCATCAATCAGCTCTGAACTTCCACTCAGTGCTAGCAGACAGAGCACAAGTACAGACAAGCCTAGGCGCCTTAACTACACTGTACTTACTGGTTTCCCCCTATGTTCTCCAGATGCCACAGCTTGCTCTTTTCCCTCATTTGTAGCTCTGGCCTTGTCCATTTTAAATGATTAGTTTTGCTACAGGCAGAGTAATATCAAGCCTCTCATATTTCACTGAAGTCACAGTAGCTTATTTGGATTTTTTTTTCCCTCCCTCAAAGGCTGAAAAAGGCTTTTGGTGTGAATTCCCAGGGTTATTAATATCCTTAAGGTATTTGTAGTCAGATATGGTAATGGAATAAGTACTAGTCTTCTTGCTGTGGAAGCAAAAATTGCACTTGAAAAAGTTAAACAGGTCAGAAAAATTATTCAAGGCTATTGCAGTATGAGAGAGTGGTCAGGATTCACTCTGAACTCAATTTTGCTGAAACAAAAGACTACAGAAATGTTAAAGTTTGAGTTATTCTAGTGAAAAAGTACTGGCGGTTGCTAGGCCTTTTATATTTGCTAATTGTCTTTTTTCTAAGAAAATTAAACTTCTTATAACTTTATCACATGGGATAGTTTTCCAAGTGGAGCAGGGCCCTGTTTACCCGACCCATTGGAATTCTACCCTACCAGAGACTGAGAGGCTGGCAGGCAGCTATCTTCCCTGATAGTTACATTTCAAAAATATGGCTCCTAGTTTCCTGAAAAAAAAAAAAAAGACAATCCTAGGGTATATAATAAGCAAGAAACTTTTAATAAGATTTGTAAGTACATCTCATAGGGACAGAGATAGCCTTTATAATTACATGTCTCTTTAAAGTAAATGCTAAGAAAAGGAAGGTCAGCAGACTAGAGTCAGTTGTAGAATTTAGTGAAGCTGAGGAATCAGTTAAAGTCATCTTGCTCACTCCTTATACTTATGCTCATTTAGAATATGACTTTGGGTCCTTTAGAAAAAAATTCACTTGTGTTGTATTAATTTTATAGTTCTGCTATAACACATTTTCACAAACTCAATGATTTGCCAAAAGCAATTTATCTTCTAATTCTGAAGGAGGACAGAAGTCTGAAATCAGGGTGTTGGCAAGGCCCTCTCTGGGAAAACTATACAGGAGAATCCTTTTTTCTTCTTAAATTTTCCAGTAGCTTTAGGGCTAACTTGACTTGTGAATGCATAACTCAATATATAAACCACCATCTTCACATGGCCTTCTCTGTGCCAGCATGTCTCTTTTCCACAGGTTCCTTATAAAAACATTGTCACTGGCTATTATGAAGACTGATTTTTTTATGCAAATTTGGGGCCAACCTGGGCAACTTACTGGGTCTGGTTTGAAAATCTTCTTCTTCTTCTTCTTCTTCTTCTTCTTCTTCTTCTTCTTCTTCTTCTTCTTCTTCTTCATCATCATCATCATCATCAAGGGCTGGGAGATAACTCAGACCTAGAGCCCTTGCCTAACATTGTTATTAGATTTAGGGCCCACTTGAGTAATCCAGAATGATCTCATTTTTATATTTTTAATTACATTTGTAAAGACCCTTTCTCCAAACATAGTCACATTCACACATTCTGGTTGATGTGTAAGGAAAAATAATAAAGAGAGAAACAGAAACAATGTGCAGAGGCAGGGAAGGTGGCAGAGTAGCTCTTTGTCCAAATGGCCACCTTTGTTTATACCAATAGGTTACATTAGGTCATTAATACCATAAACACATTATTGTTTGGAGTATCAGTAAGGCTGCTTATTCTGCAGTTACATTTCATAATTACAATATATAATGTTAGGAGCTTTGTGCAGTTGTCAAGAAAGTCCTTTGTCTGAAGTTACTGTTATGGGGGCAGTTCCAGGATGCTTGGTGCAACATTGTAGTCATCTAGCAAAAAAGTTCTTCTATTCTCAGGAGCTATGTGCCTACAATCATGGTCCAGGCTTGATAAGGCTCTAACTCACAGGCATCTCAGGGCATTGCCATACTAGCCAGACATTGCACATGTATAAGCTATATTATTAGATCCTAAGAGAGATTACAGGGCATTCTAAGGGTGGGAAACAGAGTGCCCATTACCCCCCCTCCCAGGAGTTTTCTCACCAGGGGAACATTTCCCTGTACATCCACGGTCATAATCCCTACATTGATGGAACATGGGCATCTCTTTTCGATGGCCAGTATTCAAGCTACTGTTCTGCTCTTATGCTTAAAATGCTTCTATAAACATCCTTTTTTTCTCAAATTACTCAATTACTTGAGAGCTTCTGGTTCACCTCCAAAGTCTACTTTCTAAAACCTATCCTCCAACAGAAGAGAGTCATGGAGTTATTCCCCCATCTGCAAGACAGGAGCACTTTATAGATGCTGGTATTTATAAGGGAATAGAGGGGGAATGTTAAGAGAAGCTCTATGAAACTGTTAATTTACTTATTAGAAATATTTGATTTGTAATCAACATTTAATAGAAATGACATGCTATGATTTTCCCTAAAATTCTAGAGATAGAATATCTAAGCAATCTTTTTGGTTGTCCTTCTGAAAAAAAAAAAAAGGCACTCATTCATAAGGTTTTTTTTTTTTTTTTAATTAGGCAAAAGTTTTTTTGGAGCATAATGCATTAATGGCAAAGAACATAGTATAAGTGAAGCCAAAAGGAAAAAAAAATGGTGAGTTATTTTTTGGAACTTCTCAGACATTTTGATATTGTTAATACATATAGATTAAGAAAATATGAGACTAGAGTAACAACGATATTCTGTTCTTAAATATTTAATATGCCATTTTTTCATATAGAAATGGATATTTAAATTTTGGTTAACAGAATATTTTGATCATCATAAAGATGATTCATTTGAAAATTACAACATTAAGAATTAATGCAAAGTTTTCAAATATAGACAAGTAATAAAATTCTATTGTATATCATACAAATAAATAGATGAAAAATTAACAGGAGAATGAAGGGGGAAAAAGAATTCGCCAAGTATAATAGAAAGATGGAAGTTAAAGAAATAAGCAATTTATATAGTTTCAATGATGTTTGGAAATAAATTTCTTCTCCATTTTAAACCTGATAAAATTGAATTATCAGCTTGATCAATGATGAAAGTGTAAGAAATTTCTTTATAGATATTATTAACACAATATCCATGTTTATTGTTGATACTGAAGACATGATTTTATTCACTTGTCCTCCATTGAAAATAATATTCTTAATACTGGAAGATTTTGGTTTTTGTTTCTAATGATATTGCCATTTATATGATTCAAAAATAAGAAATCAATAGGGTTGGGGATGTGGCTCAGTGGTAAAGTGCTTGCTTAGCACATGTGATGCCCTGGGTTCAATTCTTAGCACTGCATAGAAATAAATAAAATAAAGGTTTATTGAAAACTAAAAGAAAAATTTAAAAAATATTTTTTTAAAAATTAATAAATAAGATAGCTGTCATAATTTATTGAAAATCAGTATTCAGGAAAGTATCAAAGTTATATTTGCAAATACTATTTAGTTCAATAATTAAAAGATAGTTATTTATGGAGAAAGAAAATCTAATTTTGGATTTCCATTACACTGACACACAAATTATTTATGGTTTATACAGATAATAAAAAATATTTCTGGGCACATGCCTGTAATTGCAGTGGTTCCGGAGACTGAGACAGGAGAATCCTGAGTTGAAAGCCAGCCGCAGCTACTTAGGGAGGCACCAAGTGACTCAGTGAGATCCTGTTTTTAAATAAAGTATAAAAAAGGGCTGGGGATGTGGCTCAGTGGTTAAGTGCCCCTGAGTTCAATCCCCAGTACGAATATATATATGACAATAGATTTGTGCTCATTATTTAACTATTATAATCTATTATGGGATACACTGTCATTTGATCCAAAGGACCAATTAATTTATATGAGCATTCAAGTGTAGGTTATTGCTATAAAAGCAGAGGTAGTTAAATAAGAATGAAAAAAAAAAGATAAGAAAAGGTAAAAGCAATTTGAGTAATTCCTTGGTGCATTCTATGTGTTAGGAAGAATTACCGAGAAGAAAAATAACTGCCCAAGTTCACGCAATATTTAGGGGTAGAAATAGGATTCAAATGCAGGTAATTAATACCCCAACCCCACTGGATTATTCTGTCCTCTAAAGTATGTGACAATTTCAATCTCATTTCTTAATTGAAACTATCAACATAAATGAACTTTCTAGAATTACCAAATATGAAACATTGTTCATATTCATTCTATCTTTTTACCCATTCTTTGTAGTAAGTGAAACTTAGCAGGATACCTTACTGTTCAACTGAAGGCTACATTCCCCAGACACTTTTTCACATAAGTGAAATTCTGTGATGTATGCTAAGGATATAAACAGATGTGATGTCTCACTTCCTCTCTGATACTTAACAATTGTGTCCTTTCTGTATCTTAACAGAAGAGGAGAAGAAAACTAGGTTAGTGACCTTAAACTCACAAATGGAGGATGAAAAATAATAAACACTGGAAAATCTAATTTCTCAAAGAATAGTCTAATGTACACATAGTCATAGATGAGAATGCAGTGAAAATACTTCATTTTGGAAAAATTGAGCAGAAGTGATATAAATCTTGAATTCTGGATATGGAGATTGAAGAAGGGAAGGAAGAAAAAGACAAAATATTACAATTGAATATGTAGCCAAGAATCAAATAAGCAAATGACCTGTGTGGTCTGTAACAAGAATGATTTATCATGTTTAGAATGACAATTAGATTATTCCTAGATTTTTTATGTAGTCTTTTATTCAAGTTTTTGAGCAGTGAATACATTTTATAGTCATAAATATATATAAGATTTACAACTCACCACTTTTCCTGCATAGAATTAATCAGGTATTTTCTCCTGAAAATTGTACAAAGGCATGAAAGGAAACATAGAACTCAATAATATTACCATTATCATCAACAACAAAAGGGGAACTGGTATGATAGGTGATAAAGTTAGGTGAAAAAAAATTTTGTGTGAAAGTTTTGTCTTGAAATTAGATTACATGAATTAAAGAATAAGCATCTTAAAATTCTACAATAAAACCATGTTTTCTGAAAATAAACATATCCACCAACATATATCTATATGTTAGATTAAGTACTTCAGGAGGAAGGTAAGAAATAACTGCTGTTCTGAACTCATACCTAAAATTTAGGGATCCTTATTTGGTAAAAAGCAATAGTAATTTTCTAATAGTATATTCACTTAATCATTGACATTTTTCCAGACAATGATGTGCTGTTTTTGTGGGAAATTATGCCAGTGGTCAATATTTAAATACATTAATTCTTTGATATTTCTGTATTATGTAAAATCATTTTTATTAAAGGATGGCATTGTTATCTTATTTTTTATTACAAAATAATTCAAATTTCTCTATCTGAAAACATGAACCTATTCCTTTTAATATCCTATTACTTTAAAAAAATATACCATTCTTTTAAACCTTATTTTAATCTTTTAAATTTAGTAGAAATTCTTTGAAGCTAGTATGTCTTGTTTTTTCTTGAAGCTAATCTTCCTGAGCTGTAACTTTTAATCATAATGTTTGCTTCCATTTTCTTCTGCTCATGCTAATGAAATGTAATCTAAGGTTTTTATTTAAAAATATTAACTGTTGTTAGATTTTGTTAGAAGTAATCTTTTTAATACTTTTTCTGTATTCAAAATATTTTTTTCCAGAGCACTTATTTATAACTTTAAAAAAGTGTTTAACAGAGAAATAAAAGCCCTAGAATGCAAATTTGAGAGAGGCTTGGAAATCTGTTAGTTTGTGGGTTGCATCCCCTCTGGCACCAAAGAGGTTGTTCAGTGATAGGTAAGAATAGTTTAGTAGCCACACATGGGATGAAAGTCACAGTTTAATTAAGTTCTCAGAAAGTGAATTTTAAGATACATTTTCATTTATCATTCTGCTCTATTCACTACCTAAATATGTACAAAATAATGCCTACTGTGGCTAATGTACTTCAATACTACAGAAAATTTTAAAAATAAAATAAAAATAAAAATTATTTTGTTGAAAATTTCCCCTTGCCTAGAAAACATGTAAAATTTCCTTCTTGAATCTTTCTTTTTCTTACTCTTAATTCAAATTTCTATTGGTTCATCACTGTTGTACATATGAATGTTTGGAATTACTTAGTGACTTAATAGAAGACATAGCCTATGGTCTTGTCTACAATGCTAAACTTCATTGATTTACAGAAATAAAAATATCCCATACAGCAAATTCAGAAATGTAAAGATTATCCTGAATATGATATGCTGAATACATGGGCTGGTAGATTTTATTTAAAAGCAAAATGTAAGTTTAAAAGATGAACTAATCTATGAATTGGAAAAAATAAAAACTGTAGCTACAAACTATAAAACAGATTTAGTATGTCTACTAGTCAATGAGTCAATTAATGGTAACTGTACATATGTTATAGGCTTTACATCATATTATTTAAGAAATATAGAAGTTACTGAAATTCCCCGATTTCAATCCTTGCAATACATGGAGACAACTAAATCATGCACATAGGACATTGACTGACATTTAATAACACAATACAATAGCATTTAAGTATCGTGCCTATTTATTGTTATCACGTGCATTCTAGGTTTTAATGAAAAGCTCTCCCCTGTTCCCTTATGAGATTTTTAACGTTTCACTAAGCATATAAATATGGGATATTATTATTTCTATCAATTGCCTCAATCTCCGTTTGAAATTACATAGAAATATCAATTGCCTTTATAAAGCCACCATACTAAAAGGATGAGAAAAGGAGTAGTAGTCCTTGATATCTGACTGGAAAATAAAGTTTAATTCAGGATTTTGGGAATGCCATGGGAGGAAATGGCAGTGATGCCTGATGCTGCAGCTTGATGCCTGATATTTCTCATTCTCATAAGAATGAGAAGAAGACATAAGCGGACAGGAAATAGGAGATGTAAAGTAAAAGAGATAGCTAATCGAAGACTGTGGATATCAGGAAGATGTAGGCAAACTGGACATGATAAAACTAGGGAGCCAATAAGCTGTGTGATTCTGGGTAGAGGATGAAATGTGGGCTCAAAATTGTAACTTCATGTAATCCAAAGAGAATTAAGTGGAGGAAAATAAAGAAAAGTGAAAAAAATACTAATCACAAACAGGAAAAATAATAACATATGTAGAAAGTTTTTCCTTTTAATAACAAAATTGGCAATTTGATTATGTAAACTAAAAAATTGAATCAGCATTTTAAATGACAGGGTGATTTAAAAAAATGGAAAGAGACCAGTTTAATGGTAATGCTTTAAAAATTATAGATTTAATTATGAGTTTAGAGGGAAAAAATTTTTCATTTTGTCTATGATATAAAAATATAACAACATACTGATGTTTACTTGTTAAATGTCATGTGCCTAGAAAGAACATTTTATATCCTTGATGCAATATAATAGGGCAAATGCAGATTTACTTGTAATGATTTTAGCTGCAATGTGTAAAATTTTAACAATTGTATTATAATGCAATATATTTGTATATTATAATCTTGAGATGAGAATAAATTTTCATTATAACATATTTGTGTTAAAGAAGAGATGAAATCTTTATAGGTTGATTTTGCTTTTGACACCTTTGAGTTAGCCAAAATGAAAATTTGGTACAATTTTAGCACAGCATTAACAGCAGAAAATTGACATGTAAAATCAATATGTTTATGAAAAAAAATACTAGTTATGGAATGGGGAGGAGAACTACCATAAGCTAATTCTAGTGACTGGAATCTCCTGCCCCTGCCTTCCAGGGGCAGATTAGCACTCAGAAGGCAGTGAGAGGCTTTGTCACACCCCATGAAGATCAGTTTCATGGAGTAAAGGTCAGGGTGAAAGAAGAAGGGAGAATGATCCGGATGTGCCAATGAAAATCATTCAGTATAGTCATAGTATACTGTGTATTCCATAATTTAGATATTGTCTTTTAGAAATACATTTGTATATCATGTAGATATGTCTGTATAACTGTTATTCAAATAGTTACAATTGAATAGTAAATGAACAAAATGTTCATTTACTGACTTTTAATAAGTGTAGAATTGAAACAAAGTCAAGATCATTTCCGAAAGTTTTGACGGCTAGTTTGAAGATGTCATGAAATTCAAGCACAGAATGAAAGAGTAGATTCTTGACATCTAGAGTTCTCTGTTCTATTCAAAGAACTGGTAATTTTACGTAATTTAAATTTATATTACTTTCCAAGTTATTCATTTTTTCTCTTCAAAATATAAGTTATTTCTCTTCAAATTCAGTGGTACCGAAACAATTCATAATGAAACTGTTTCTTTCACATAAGAAACTATGGCTACTTTTCCTATTGATTGACTCTGTTTTATGTAATTATAGTACACATGAAAACTTCTTTACTATAAAAGTTTTTAGAAATCCATTGTCATTCTATTTTAATGAGATCAGTCTGTATTTGTGGTTTCTAAATAGGCATTGATTAAATAATATAGTGTGAAAATAACCTTAAGAGACTTTAATAATGAACTATCTATTTATTGAAAGTTACTGTACTTCTTTTTGGCAAAGAATTGGTTAAACTTCTTGAATTGGTGCTGAGCAAGGAAAAATCCTCTGTTATTATTTCCAAGAGCATTCCATGATCTATTTCATCACTTATCTCACCCCACTGCCTCCTGGACCTAATATCCTCACTTAGTTGGTGCAGTCTGATTAAGCTACTTACTAGCGTTCTTTCAAAGTATGCCTTTAATTTTCTCTGAATTGCTAAAGGACAGTACACTTCATCTTTCATTCCTTAAAAGTCAAGAGACCAATCTATGAGTGGATATTATTAATTTAACCTGATGCAAGCCTGTTGCTAGTCATTGGAAAATAATTAGTCAATGATAATGACAACCAAGAAATTCATTGTGGAGGGGTAGAGAAAGCACATGCTGAATTTTTCTAACAAATTGCACTTTGATCAATGTTGGCAAGAAAGTCATGTTTTATTTGAGATACTACTACTATTAAGCTATTTAGGTGTGTAAGTAGACATCTCATAATGCCTAATGCTCTGTACTGGTATGGACGTATCAAACAATGCTTTTCTGAATAGGAAAACAATAAACTAGGAAAAGGAGAGAAGTATCAACAAGAATGTACTTAGAGATTAAATAGAACTTTTTGAAGAAAAGTGCTCATAGGGAAAAAATATATGTATATACATATGTATACATATATATATATATACATATGTATATATATATATATATATA
>NW_026000108.1:27193539-27241367 GCF_001458135.2 Marmota marmota marmota | reverse complement strand
TATATATATATATATATATATATATATATATATATATATATATATATATATATATACATGTGTGTGTATGTGTGTGTGTGTAAAAGGACACACCAGGAAATTTTTTAAAATTTTTATTTTTTAGTGCATGTTACACACAATAGTGAAGTTCATTTTGACATATTCATAAATACATATAACACAGTTTTATCCATTTCATCCCCCAGCACTACCCCTTTCCCTCCCTTCCTACTTCTCCTGAACCCTTTCCTCTACTTTATTGGTCTACCTTCTACTTATTTATTTTAATTGGTTCTTTATAGTCATATAAAAATTGAAATGGGTTTCAGGATCATTATGAGATGAGCAGTTTTTCTCCACTGGGTCCTTTATCCACACTGTGTTGCCCTACCTTGGACCCAGAACAATGGAGTTAGCCATCTATGGACTGAGACCTCTGAAACCAACCACTGGTTGAACTCTTCTGAAAAGCTTTGCTAATTCATAGAATCTGGACAATTTCCTTATTAACATCTGTCTCTCAGCTTCAAGACAACCAGAAATGCCTCCTCTTCTCTTAGAGGAGCCCTAGAGTCTAAAATTATTAGAATGACTGAATCATTTGGGCCTTCTCTTATGACCTCTTGTTTGAACAATAAAAATCCTTATTTCTCAAAAAAAAAAAAATTGGATTGCACTGTGATATATTCATACATGCACATAACATAATCTGATTAATTTTATTCCCCAGCTCTTCCCCTTTCCATCCCATCTCCTTAATCCTTGGATCCCTACTTTTACTCTACTCTCTCTGTTTTCATGAATTTTCCTTTTTTGTTCATTTGAGACATTTATTATTAGTAATGTAGAGAGATTGGAACTAGGGCAGGATTGTTAGGGGCTGAGGTTTTTCTTTTTTTTTTATTTTTTTTAAAGATAGAGTGAGAGAGGGAGGGAGGGAGAGAGAGAGAGAGAGAGAGAGAGAGAGAGAGAGAGAGAATTTTTAATATTTATTTTTTATTTCTCGGCGGACACAACATCTTTGTTTGTATGTGGTGCTGAGGATCGAACCCGGGCCGCATGCATGCCAGGCGAGCGCGCTACCGCTTGAGCCACATCCCCAGCCCCGGGGCTGAGGTTTTTCAAAGTAGAATGTGTTCAGGTTTTGAGCTATCTTGTATTCTAAGAAAAGGAGTATAAATTTTACCTTTTGGTCTACCAAGAACCAACAGGGATATATAATAAAATCAATTCTGTCCATATTTCTTATATTTTATTTGTACTGATAGCAATAATCATTGAAAATCATAATGGCTATTATAATGATTTTCCTATCTTGAATACCTAAAAAAATAAGAAGTATTATGGAAAGAAACATTCATTTTAGTTATTTTTAAATTTAGTTCTCAGAAAAAATACCAATAAAGTAGTCATAATTATTTCATTTTATAAATTCAAAGAGGTTAATTCTGACAGGTTATATTGCAAAATTTGCTAGAACTATACAGAAGGTAAAACAGAAGTTAAATCTATGACTAGATAAATTCAAAACACTTAGAGTTTGTTTATAATCAGTAATTTTTAACTCAGTTACAAAATGCCATACATTAATTGATTTAGAAATCTGACAAGTAGCTTACATTAATATTGAACCACATGTAGTTTTTGATAATTTGCTAAAGTCAGATTCAATGTCAATACTTCTTAGAACATTACAAAAATAAAAATATCTAAACTATTTGGTCCTGGATTTGGTTTTAGTTTAAGATTAAAATGAGACAAATGAACTTCCACTAATATTTTTTTCATGAAAGAATAAAATCTTTAATTTTTTATGTTACGTAATCTTCTATTATTAATAAGACTATCATTAATAATTCTAATATGATAAAGGAGAGCACAAGTTTCAATTCATCAGAATAAATTGAGTTGACTTGTCCAGACTGAAGTCCAAATTGAAATTTTACTGAGAAGCCAAAGTCTCAAAGCAACATTGTTATCTCTAAGCAATATTATCAGATGTATTTAGGAAGAAATATGTAGTTTAACTTTCTTCTGAGATTTGCTTTTAAATAAAAGTAACCCTAATCTGTATTGTCTAGAAAAGGTATAAAGACAGTTTTAAAGTCTTCAGCATTGCTAAAATATTAGGTAAGAAGAATGAAGATGTGTTTCTTTCTTGAACAAATAATTGTTTTGTAGAAGATGAAGTAGAAAATAGAGAAGAGGAGGAGGAGAAAAAAATTCTGGTTAAGACTTGGAACTGTATTAAATCTAAATAATTTAAAATACCATATTGACTAGAAACTGCTTTTTGCTGAAAAAAATAAATCTTTCCATGGCAAATGTAGGCAGATAGAGATAATAAAATTACAGAAAAAGCAGTTAATAAAAAATGACACTTAACTACATTTATAAATTCTAATAAATTGAAATTCATAGATTTGAGAATGTAACATAGGTTGAATCAAGCCTGGCCTGGGTCAATACCACTATCATCAATCTTATCCATTCCAGGATGATCAGGCTTCTTAATAGGCATCACAGATTCAAACAAAAATGCCAAATTTTTTCTTGTAGGTTGAGCTTAATGGAAGGTGAAAAATAAAAAAGGGAGAAATTGAAACAAATGTAAAAACAAAAACAAAAACAAAAAAAAAAAACATTGATGCTGGTGATTAGGAGAATCAATCAGGGCAAGTTCCATTTCCCCAGATGTAAAATGGAACACCTGAGACATACCAAAGCAAGTGTAGAATGCAACTTTTATCTAAAGGATAGAACAGAGACAGACTTCTCCTGGGAGGAAGAAGCAGATCCAGAGCTGTTATCTAAAGAAGTAGAGGTGTCCTGCCCCTTTGATACATTTTAGATTTCCTTTTAGACAAAAAAGTGGAGTGATCCTGGGCAGGAAGGAAGCAGCCTAAGAGGCATTAATAACTGCCTGTTGTAGGGAGCAGGTTACCTTGGCAACAGCTGGAGGAAGAGGCGGAAGGGCTCTGGAGGTATTAGCTTTGATTTCCTTTCCTTTTGAACCAGTCTCCATCTCCCCTATTAGAGCCAGCTATTTATTATCTACATTAACTGCCTTTTTGTCCCCTAGCCTCAATATTATAAAATGTTTTATGAATAATACAATTTTAGAGGCTTCACAATGGCTATTTGTTGACTTTGGCTGCCAGAACGAATGTGTGGCTTGTACAACAGAAATATATTTCTCTGACAACTGGAAGCTGGAAATGCTAGATTGAGATGCCGATGCAGAATGTGGTGGAGCATGCCTGTAATCCCAGAAACTGGGGAGGCTGAGGCAGGAGGATCACAAGTTTGAGATAAACCTCTGCAAGACCCTATATCAAAATAAAAAGTAAAAAGAGCTGGGAAGTAGCTCAGTAGTAAAGTACCAAAGAAACCAATGAACAAATAAATAAATTAAATAATACCAGTGATTTGTTTCCTGGTTGGGGCTCTTATTTTGGTAAGAAAACTGATACATTTTCATTGTGTCATAGAACCCTGGCATTTTCTTTGTGTGTGTGGCTGATGGGGACCTTGAGGAGAGAAATATTTGTCTTCTTCTACTTATAAGGCTAGCAATTCTTTTAAATCAGAACCAAAGAGTGAAAGGAAAGTGAGGAATTGGGAGACAGGCAAGTGAGAAATGAAAGACAGAGACCCGACAGAGATACACACGAGAGTCTGTCAGAGCTGACAAATAAAGGTCATCTCTCCATAAATGGAGAGAGCCAGAACAGGCTTGGGGTTCAGGACTTTTATGGGGCAGGCTCAGGGATTAGAGCCTGGCTGGTCCAAGGCAGGCAGTTAAGGGTGGGGTTGGTATGAGGAAGTGGTGAGCCTTTCTCAGAAATGCCCTTGGGCGGAAAGCAAAACTTAGGATAGTGGCTGTCATTTAAGATGGCCATTCAGATGCTAAACAAGGACCTTACCTTCTCTTGCTTTTTGTTAATGGGCCCCTTAAGTAATAGGGATGTAGACCAATCTTCTGTAGCTTCTTTGGCTGTGAAGGGGTGGGGTCTGGACCCTTGTTAGGGATGCAGGGTGTCTTTAAAGCAATGGTGATGGCAGGAGGTGCCAGGTAATGCTGACTCCCAGGGGCACAATTTTGGTCAGGGGTTGGAAGTCTTGTAACAGAAGCTGGTCCACCATTTGGTTAGAGATCCTTTGAATCTGGTCTTGAATAAATCTAATAATCCAGGGGACAAGCATTAGCAAAAGGCTTGTGAAAATTACAGAGGTCAGGAAAAGAAGTGCCCACTGGAGAAGGGGGTTACTTAGCTGCCATCCTTCAGTTCCAATGGCAGTGGGAAGCTTTGAGGCCCAAATGAGGCCTGAGTGTGGATGAAGAAAAAGAGCACTAGGTGAATGGAAGAAGGTATGTGGTGATTGTCCTGGGCCTTCAGGCCAGGATCCCCAAGAAGCTTAAATCCCTAGAGGGGACAGCAAAGCTGATGGCAGAACATGATCAAGTCCAATGAACAAAAAGTGGTGCAGGACTAATCACACAAGCACATCTGGGATAAGAAGTGGGCATATTGTCAAGAGCCTGACAAGGCTGCTCTTCAAAAAGAGAGGGATGGCTGCAGCAAGGAGGGAGAGCAGGCATTGTGATTGGGCCAAAAATTGGAAGGGGTTTTTGAGATGGATGTGAATGGGCTTATGGTGTGAGGTGATAGAGGGACTTGCAACCTGCTAGACAGTAGTGTCCACCTCAAAAGTGGGTAATGGAAAATCACTGGCAGATGGAATATGGGATGGTCCTAAAGTAAGGGTGAGGATCAGGGGAGTGGCAGGTGAGTTTGGATGGAAACATATATAAGGAGAGAAGGAAAGTGTAGCCCCCAACTTTGTGAGGATATCCCTTTCCATAAGGGGAACAGGGCACTATCGAAAGACCAAAAAGGAATGGGTAAAAATTAGAGAGCCAAAAGCACAAACAAGGCTAGGTACCTGTAAGAGTTGGTAGTGGGGTGATGGAGACCTGGGCTTCGTCAGTCCTCTGCAGCCAGTCCTAAGAGTTGGAAAGGGGAACCAGATTGGGGACAGTCAATGGCCCAGGGTCCCTTCTGATGGCATTTAGGACAAGAACCTGGAGGCTTTTGAGGCTTGGGACATGTACAAGCCCAGTGATCCATAAGACAACATTTAAAACAGGGTCTGGATGGTCCAGAGGGACCCTTCCATAGATCAGTGGAAACAAGGACAGATGCTAAGGCCGGACAGATGGCTTGAGCGAGCATTGGATATTTCTGCTTCTGCGCCTTCTTGTCTCTCCCATTACACACCTTAAAAGCCACTCCCAGAAACTCAGCTTGAGGAATTAGGGGCCCCTTCTTGAGGCACCTTAGTTTAACCTTAATAGCAGGGAAATTCTGAGAGAAAAAGTAGGTCATTAATAGTTGTCTCCCATCTGGCGTCTCAGGGTCCAGATTAGGATATTATAATAAAACCTTGGTCAAGAAATCTAAAAATGCTGAAGGCTTTTCATTTTTATCTTGGATGACTTCCTGGAGCTTTTCATAATTGATAGCCTATGGGCTGCCTTTCTATGCCCTGCCATGAGGACATAGAAATTGATTTCTACTAGTTATTCCTCCAGGCAAATTATACTCCCAATTGGGTTCCCGATCAGGGACCACTTCAGTGCCAATCAGATGGGCAGGGGAGGGCTGATGTATCTCATCCACATAATTTCTAGCTTGCTCCCAAACCCACTTGCACTCCTTGGGCAGGAGATTACAAGATCATTGGACATCCTGGAAGGTCAAATTATATGATTGAGTCAGATATTGAAACTCTTTGACTTGAAGTATAGGACCCAAGGCACTTTTCTATCTGTGAAAGATAAAGAGAAGGGCATTTGAACCCAGATTACACCATATACCCCAGCCACCTCCCATGGAGGACACAGAGATGGGGCTTGGGCAGCAGAAGCCCCAGAGTGTATAGTAGGAAGAGAGAAGGGTGGAGGGATCGAGGGGACTGTCGCTGTGGAGGCTTCATCAGAAAGAGGATTGTCGTATGGCAGGAGCTCACCCCCTGGGTGGAAGGAGGAGGTGTCCTAGGTAGGATTTTCTGTCCCTTTGGAAGCAGGCTTAGGGGAGGTGACAACTAAGAGGACTTGTGTGGGAGAGCAAGAGTTGCAGAGAGAGGGCTTAGAATATAGAGAGGAGAAAGCTTGAATGTATAATATCTCTTTCCATTTTCCCAAATGCTCACAATAGTTGAAAAGATTCCTGATAATATTGGGATATAGAGTGCCATTAAGTGGCCATTTAGAGTCCAAAGGATATTGAGGCCAGATCTGATTGCACCAACGGATAAGTTTGGGGTGGCTTAGGTCTGGGGTGAGAGAGAGAGAGAGACTCTAGGTTAGCCAGGAGGCAGCCTAGAGGACTACAGGAGGGAATGGATGACGAACTGACCATAGTAAGATGTAGGAGGTGAGTTTAGAGGTGGAGGTTTTCCAGTCTCTAGTATCACCTAGTTAAGAGGATGGTTATACTCAAGGGGTTGTCACCACTGCTGGGTAAGTGTTTGGAGCAGGTCTCGTAGAGGCACTTGGGTGCTTGGCTGCTACTATGTCGTAGCAGCAGAAGCTCGTAGAAGGGGCAGAAACCTGTAGAGATTAACCCAACTCTGAGAGGTCTCACCAGGAACAACTCCCAATCACTCTTGATGGTTTTTCTCAAAACCCAGGACTCAAATAAAAGACCACCTATAGACCTGGTTGACAGTAGAGATCAGCCGTAGCTGTGAAAGCTGTGCCTAGGGGTGCCCCCAACCACAAGTAACCCTGGGAGTGCTGGAAGATCAAAAGTCACTTCCCAGGACCCATAGGTCATTTAGGTTGACCAGAGACAGGGTTCTTACCTGAAAGGTTCAGAGAGGGCATTTGGCAGAAGGAGGGCCTGGCCATGATGGAATCGAGATCAGGGCCAGGACGTTCAGTGACCTTCGAAGAGGGGAGTGGGCACAATGGGAAACCTGATACCAGGTTTTGGCACCAATGAAAGGAAAGCGAGGAATTGGGAGATGGGGATTTTTTTTTTTTCCTAGGGGGAAAGAGATCAATACAATTCTTCATGGCAAAGTGGCAGAAACACTTCAAAGAGCAGTGTTTTTGACTGAAAGGAAAGATGGAGACCAGGCAGAGATACACATAAGAATTTATTTGTCAGAGATGAAAAATTAAGGCAAATCTCTCCATAGATGGAGAGTGGCAAAACAGGATTGGGGTTTGGGACTTTTATGGGGCAGGCTCAGGAATTAGAGGCAGGTGGGTCCTAATGCAGATGGAGAAGGGTGGGGTTGGTATGAAAGAGTGGTGAAACTGTCTCAGAAATATCCTTGGGTGGGAAAGCAAAATTTTTTCTTAAGATGGTGGCTGTCACTTAAGATGGCCATCCAGATGCTAAGCAAGGACCTTACAAACAGTCATAACATCATTTAACTATAAATGTGATGCTGCCAGTTACCAGTGATAAGCCCTGCTTCCACATATGTTGAAGTATAACATTAAAAAGTGTCGCAGTCTGGCTGGGCACAAAATAACCGAGTCACCACAAAGCCTTGTAGATTCAAACAGCAACTCTTTATTCCCGAACTCTCACCACACTCTACCCACACTTCCCGTGAACACCCTGCCTCCACTCGGCTCCACGCACCAATTCTCTCAGAATCCCGAGAGAGAACTCAATGGGAACTCCAAAGGAGGGGGCGCCTGAGGCAGCAGGATATGCCCTAATCCCAGCAGGATCCACCCTAATCCTGGAGCCACCCTAATCCCTGAGCAGGGTCACCCTTCAACCCAAAATGCCATGCATCATTCCTACTTGGCTATGGCTCTCAGCAAAAAAGCACTCCAAAGGCAAGCATATAAAGCAGGGTTTATTTCAAAAAGGGTAACAGACTTTTCCTGGGAGGGAGAAGGGGCCATAGATAGTATCTTGATATCAAAGAAGGGAGGGTGTTTTGCCTTTTAATGTGTCCTAGGCTTGCTTTGTCCTCCTGCTCTCTTCCCCTTATCTCTCTCCTTCCTGTGTAGTGACTAGGCCCAGGATATGTAGGTGGAATGGCCAAAAGGTGAGATGCAGATGGATGGGGGAAGGGCCAGCAGCCCAGGACACATTAATTAACAATTTTATAATTCCCTGTAGAGAGTCCCAATTCCCGGGACAGTTTGCCTTAGCAACGGGTTGGAGGAAGGGCTCTGAAGGCATTTCAGTCTCTCAGGGGGCAGTCTCCAAGTTCTGGGACTTAACTCAAATTGGCCTCCTTGATCTGACCTGGCTTGATTTACTTATTGATATTGACTGCCTGTCTAATTCTGGCTTCAAATTACTTCCTAAAAGCTCTGTCTAAATATAGTCAAACTGATATTTAGGGTTTGACATGTAAACTTGGAGGGAGGGCACCATTCAGTCTATACTGAGAGCTATAAGGAAAAACAAAGAAATAGCCAAGAGGCCACAGAATAAATAAAGAGAAATTAAGAAACAAAGGAAAGGACAAGGGCAGAGAGAAAGTAGAGAGCACAGAACAGGCTATATTGTAGAATGCTGAATCCTAGGGGGAAAGAGATCAGTACAATTCTTCATGGCAAAGTGGCAGAAACACTTCAAAGAGCAGTGTTGTTGACTGTTTCTTAAACTTCAGTGCCTACACTGTACCTCAAGTCCTGTTTCAATTTCTTTAAAACTTGTTTTAGTCTAGAGCACACAGACAGGCTAAAAATAAAATATTTTCTTTAACTCTGTCTCTCTGTCTCTCTCTCACTCTCTGGAATGGAGTGTCATGATGGAATTGCATGCCCAGGTACGTGCAGCACTGCTGAGAGCCATAGCCAAGTAGGAATGACGCATGGCATTTTGGGTTGAAAGGTGACTCCAGCAAGCCATTGAGATGATAATGATTATGTTAAGATGTGCATTCAACTGGAGATTAGACCCCTGCTGTCTGCCTAGGCCTACTACTTGGGAGCTCTAGAGGGACTCCTGGAGAGTTCCCATTGGTTGGGGAAGTGCGGTAGGAGGGAATTCTGGAGGAGGGATTTCCTGTTGGTGTAGTGTGTCCTGGGAGAAGGCCTCGTGGGTGGCATTCGTGGGAGTTTTGGAAATAAAGTTTGTTCCTGCTTGAGTGGCTCGTGATTTTGTGCCAGCCAGACTGTGGCACAGCACAGTGAGAAGAGATCAGAAGCAGGTAGTCCAGGTAGCCACAGCAAGCATCAAGGCATGTGAAATTTGAAGTCAACGTGAAGTTGTGTTAAATTAATCAGATTGTATGTGAAAGGATACTCGTAGAGTCCCTGCAAAGTCCAAGGACCACACCACACATCAGGACATCACACAAGAGATTTATTGTTGGTAACATGATGTATACCAACAAGGCTGTCCCTCTGAGGAGAGCAGCGGCCTGTCAGCACTCACAGAGCAGCTTTATAGCCCACAAAAGGAATTTCATAAACTGCTTAAGAGTTTGAACTGGGGTGGAGCTGATAGCAGGCATGTGTTCTTATGGAAGTTAAGCAGCTTTGTCTTAGAATCAAAACTTTGGAACCTCTGGATAAAATGGCTCCCAACCTAAAATGATAAATCTGATATCAACAGTATGTCCCTACAAACTGTTAAATGTGTTGGTTAGGACAATTCCCTATTGGAGAACTGAGATCATTTCAACTGTCTTAGAGAACTCATGTTCAGAGGCTAGGCATACACATTTTATAGTGAGTTCGAGATCATGTGTACATATATACATATAAATATATATGTTATACATGTGTGTTTGTGTGTACATGTGTGTAATTTATATATAATTTTAAAGAAATTATATTAACAAAATCAAACATTTTCAAAATAGTAAGTCTTACTTGATTTCAAAGAGATTGATCTGATTCATCTGAGTTTTATGAACTTTATCCATGTTAAATATTTGCTATAAAGTATTAAGTAAAAGGAGATAAGACTGGAAAAAGCAAAGTGAGGAGAGGGTGGTACATACAGTGTCCTGTGTACTATGAACAGAACTATCTTATGAGAATGTTATAGAATAGGCATACTTGAAAAAAAAAAAGGTAAGGAAATAAATAGGCACTGGTATTTAATGTAAATTTGAATATTACTGTAAATTTTTACTGTAAATTTGAAAATTATTGTTCAATCTAAAAATTCTCATTTAAATATGATAAAGTGATTTGCTATTAATTAATTTCTAAATTGGGCACAATTTATTTATTTTTAAATTTTAATTCGAATTATATAAAATGTAGCCCAATAGCAATACTTGTCATTCACTTGTATGATATTGTACATATGCATTGGGAAAGCAGTTGATTATATTTATATATTCATATATGTATAAATATTATAGTGCCATAAATTATTTTTGGCATGTAAATAATCTTAACTATGAAGTCAGAGACAGACAATTTGTCACAGTTACTTCCAGGTGAAAAGTAAACAATGTTGAAAATTTCCATTTGGGTCAAAGGAGAAACATCAGAGATATTTATACAGGGTATGGAAACTATAGATTAATGTTTATGAGAGTCAGCCTTTAGAAAGTGTATAAAAAGTGGTTATAAAATGTAATATTGAAGGAGAATAAAACAGAAATTATTTAATGTATTGTAATATTTCCATTGTCCTGATTACCTGATGTCCTGATTATATATACACACACATAAACAACATACACAAATGGATGTATATGTATGTGTTTATATACCTGCATATATATACATATATTCATATTTAAGTTCTGAGTAATTGCATAAATATATATTCATTTTAATTTAGTAATTTACATTATTCAGTATATAATAATATATAATTTTAGGAATATAATAGAATGAGATCATACTTTTAAAAATGCAATGTAGGTAGAAAAACTGTTGAAAAATTAAATGGCATTTTTGAATGGATAGGCTCATTAGCATGAATGAAAAATAACTCAAATATCAACCATAATTCCGTTCCAGGATGCATCAATGCACTATCTTCTATGGTCTGACCTCAAGTTATTTCTCCAGATTAATGTATGTGTGTGCATGTGTGTGTTATGTTGGATTTTCTAAATAAGGAAGACAATGATTTATATCTTAACTTAAAAGATAAGCAGCAGCCCTCATCCAAGTTATGTTTGATGCCAGGGGACTGAAGTGTCATGAACTGCAAGCTCATCTGCATGTGCAAAACAACAGGTTCAAAAAACTGCCCCATCCATGATTATGGGGATGCAGGTGGCAACCTTGTAGAAGTCACAGTATTCAGGATCCCTGCTGAATATCTCCCAAACTGGCAAATAAAGAAGTACAAGAACTATCTTGTGGTATGTTTTCAAATGAGCCATTCAGATTTGGGAAATCTGCAAAATAGATGAAGCTTGTCACAATCCTCAATTTATGGAGGACAGGAGCAGGCAAGGTAGACCTACCAAAGACTACATCAGGATCTCCCACAAGTGTTATAATGGAGAAGAAAAAAAAATTAATTGAGGACACTCAGATATGATATTGCCTATGCTGCAGGTATATTTAGCAACTGATAACTTTCATACTTAAAAAGCTTACAGACTTAACAAATTTATAACTTCAGGGGGATAAAAAGCAAGTGTGAAATTGAAAGACTTAGGAAAGACATTTTATTTAACTTAGAATTATTTCCAAAATTAGAATATAAAAATAAGAACAAAGAGTGATGAAGTCTTTCATGTATCATGAATTATTTCTCACACATTATGACTCTCTTCAACTACATAATGAATAGTCCTTTTATATCAATAAACATAGATTAAATTCTGTGTGTTCTTTATTTATAATATACTCTAAAGTTAAAAAGGAAGAGCAGTTGGCAAGTTTATGAGAAAAGGCTGTTTTTACTGCATAAACTAAGATTTATAATACAAAATAAGAATATCAATAGCATATTTCACTTTCTATCCACTCAAAAATGGTTTTAATTATATTTCAAAATAATTTATCACAATGAGAAACAGGGAGAAAAAGTGACTCATAGGGACTATAAACAAGATTATATTTTAAGGTTAACATAGAATAAATATCCAGAACTATGTTATCCTTTCCTGCTGGCGTCTATTACTAGGCCATCCCTTGATCTCTTAAGTGACCAATTGAGAATATGAGAATAGCCACAAGTCAAGTCATGCTATCTATATTTCCCAAGGAGCATGATATTTTGATGAATTCTGCACTCTCAATTAAAAGAAAATGCATAAAATAATTCAGTCTAATAGAATTAATGAGATTAGTGCTAATTCAGTTTCTAATGTAATTGTGTCCTGCATGTGCAGACAGAGAATACTGAAGTCAGTTCAGGGACAGATGCTGAAAATAGAATGGCTCCTTGTCTGCTTTCAAAGTAAAATTTCAGTTGATTTCGGTATCTTAAGTTAACACCTTTAAACTTAAATTATGCTGATAAGTAGCCAGAACTGATGGTGTATTCCTATATCTCAGCAACAGGGAGACTGAGGCAGGAGGATGCCAAGTTCAAGGCCTGCCTCAGCAACTTAGCAAGACTCACAGAAGTTCAGAGAGACCCTGTCTCAAAATAAAAAATAAAATATCTGGGGATGTAACTATGTAACTCAAAGGTAAAGTGTCCCTAGATTCAATCCCAAGTACCCAAACAAAAACAAATAAACAAAAACAATCCAGATAGGTAATATTTTATTTGGATGAAGAATGTACACTTTTTTTTCTCAAGACAGATCACTTAAAGAAACACAAAGAAATGCTTCAGAAGTTAGTACATAGAATACTAAAACGTAGATTGAGATTGTTTCATTATTAGCAGAGAGTATACATTTTTATTTTACATAAAGAGATTCTTAATCTTTCTTGTCATTTAGCTTATACAATGTTAACTATATTCTCAAAAATGCTTGAGAACAAAAGGAAGGAAATGAATTCTGTCTTATTTGAGGTCTACATTACAATTACATAACATGAAAAAAGAGGAAAATTATTTATGTGTTTGAGCAAGCCAGAGAAAGTGTGAATGTGTGTGTGTGTGTGTGTGTATACACACACACACTTAATCTATATACCTTGTTCTTCTATATTTTAAAATATAAATCCATTATTCTGGAAGAAAGCATGGTAATTTAAGTGAAAGTGGTAGGAAAAAGAAAAGTTTTATCCTCTTTTTGTGTTGTATGAAACAATCTGATTTGAACTGGGTATATCAAATCTATTTTAAATAATGTCAAACATTTGCATTATTTCTGAAAAGTTTCCTTCCTGCATGAGACATACATATATGGATGTATATATGTAAATGACAATTAACATGCTGTGTATTCCTTTATATTATATAGAAAACAGACAATGTCTTATAATCTTATGCTGCAACAAATATTACTCAACAAATCTGGAATAAGATAAATGCAATTATTTAAGAATGTTCTAGAAAAGATAAAATGATCACCACTTAAGTAGTATATGATATCGCTTTAAAAACAAAATGAGATAACTGCAATATAAGAATTGATGGCAAAGCTTGCTCATAAATATAAAATGAACTAAATAAAAATATGAGAATAAAATGAATCCAATAATGCATGTAAATGCAATGTCATCGACTGAACTCACCTCAGTAATGAATTAAAAGAGTACTATTCCATCTATTTATACAATGTAACATATTAAACATTTAACAAGGAAAACCATGTAAGGATTTTAGTATATGCAAAAATAGAAAACTATTACAGCAGCTACCTATCTACAATAATCAGGAGAATATATCTTAACAATTGCTTTAATTTATTCCTACTTATGCCTTTCAGGAAAGGAAATTTTTATTTATTCTTTATAAAATATAGGACTTTGTGGAATGCTCTTTATAAGGTTAAGTAGCAAATACCATGAAATCTAATAGTTCAGAAAATAGGATAGTATGAACTTTAAGTACCCTAAATTTTATTTTTCTACCTATTTCATTCTTTAGTAAATAAAAGTTAGTCATTGTGTAAAGAAAACAAAAGTTTCTTAATCTTCTTTTTATACCCAATCTTATAGCTTTCTTTTTTTATCCTTATTTACTTTTTAAATTTTTAAAATGAGAATTGTGTATATTTATTATGAACAGAAAGTTCTGAAATATCTGTACATTGTGGGAGTGATATTAGCAGCGTGGGCTACTGGAAACCCTTGATACTTAATCGCCCACAGCCAAAACAGTGAATAAGCAGTTACTTTTTGATGTGAGTAACTAACAGAGTATCAGAGTAGCAGAAACTCTATAGAACATAGGTGGTCACATCAGAACAGAGGGAAAAATTCTGGTCCCTGTTACATCTTTCTGGTGGGCTTGTTGCTGCTCCTCTTGGGATCATAGTATTAGGGCTCAGACTTACTACTACATCATTGTAACCCAGGGCCTGAATTACAACTGTTCCATAATGTCTCTGGTTCCCCAACTGTAGTAGAAAACTATTCCCCAGCCTGAAATCCCTGGAGCACTCTTTCTTCTGAGATGCACAGTGCTGTGCCCTACACTCCAGAGTCAGAGGTATAGCCACAGCCTGAACTCCTAGCTCTGATCTGCTGGAGGATAGCCCAGAGTCACAGAACTTGATTCTGTGGACAATCTTCATGGGACATTACTTCATAGATTGAACGTAACTCTAAGACCCAGGTGCCACTATTGCGTATAGGACCCCTGAAATCAGGAAAATGGCCCCATTGCCATCCTGGGTGGTCCTGGAACTTAATGCTGCTATAGCTGCTTTGGGGCCATGTCAGACCTTATGCCAAGACTGATACTGTTGGCTTAATCTCTTCACTGTGGGGGAAACAAGAATAAGAAGATACCAAAATCCTTTTTCTCTTGAACTCCAACTACCTACACTACCTCCTCCACTGCCTACGCTCGTTTATCTTAGGCCACTGAGCTATCCAGTATTGTCACTGATGTTGACGGGAGCTAAAGAAGGTGCACAGAGCCTGTTCCACTGCATCTGCTTGGAACCAGGGACACCATTTCTTTCTCAATAGCACATGCAAACACATTTTTCAGGCAATTCTTTTTCTATAAATGACAGTCTGTAATGTTCGGAAGAAGGGGTTGCTCCTCCAAAGCCAGGGATGTGAATTCAGGGACATAGGAACAAAGAAAAAAAAGGAAGCATGTTGCCACCAAAGAAACACAATAACTCTCTACTAACTGACTCTAAAAATGACAAAATTTATGAAATTAATAATAATAATACATAATTAATAATATTAATAAATTAAAAATAAGACTTTTTAAACCAGCAAGATAACAGAGAATTCAGACAAAAAATACCATTAAATCAGGACAACAACTCATGACCCAATAAAAATTTAACGGAGATATAATAATAAGAATCAAATATAAACACTGGTGCTGAGTAATTCAATAAAGGAATAAAAATTCAGTAAATAGTTTCAACAGCAGACTAGTCAGGTAGAAGAAAGAATCTTTGAACTGAAGACAGATCTTTTAAAATCACCCATGGTGGGGATAGAAAGAATAAATAAAAAAGGGCTTAGATAATCTATGATACTTAAAGAACACCATTGAGTGAAGGCATATTTGCATTATGGGAATTTCATAAAGAGAAAGAACAAAGATCATCTTACTTCATAAAATAGTTGCTGAAAATTTGGAAGCAAGATGGACAACCACATGTATGAAATCTCAAAGATCCCCAAATAGTTTCAACTAAAGCAGTCCTCACAATGGCAGAGCATAATCGAACAGTCATAAGTCAGAGGCAAAGAGAAAATTTTAAAAGCATCAAGAGAAAAGTATATATGAACATCCCCATGAGAGTACAGGTGGATTTCTCAGCAGATATCCTGCAGGCCAGAAAAGACTGTGAATTTGATATATTCAAGGTGCTAAAATGAAAAAAAATAATAATAAGCTAACTATCTACCAGCTAGAAACAAACAAACAAAACCAAAACAAAAAAAATCCAATAAAAATACTATACCTAGCAAAGCTGCCTTTTAGAAGTAAAGGAGAAATAACATCTTTCCCAACAAACAAAAGCTGGGGAAATTCAGCTTTATGAGTCAAGAATTACAAGAAATGCTTAAGGCAATTCTTCAAGTGACAGTGAAAACATGAACAGGAAAACATGAAAGTAAAACGTCCACCTGTGAAGGCAAATACAAGATGAAATTCAGGGCATTACAATGTTGTTATGATGCTCTATAAATTTATATGTTTCCAGGTTACAAGTCAAAATGTTCAATAATAAGAACTACGATAAGTTATTAAGAAATACATAATATAATAAGGTGCACAGAGTCCAGAAAAGGTATACATGTGTGGAATGAGGCTAAAAATCAAGACAGCACTAAGGAAAATCATGAACACACAAAGATAAACAATTGGAGAAGAAAAAGATAAATGACAGATCTACAAAATAATAAAAAAAAAGACAACACAAATGGCAGTAATAAATTCTTACCTATAAGAAATTACTCTTAGGGTAAATTGATTAAATTTCCCAGTCAAAAGATAAAATGTGGTGAATGGTTTAAAAATAAAAATCCAACTTTATTTTGCCTACAAGAGACCCACTTTGGACTTAAGGACACACAGAGGTTACAGGTAAAGGGATAAAAAATATTACATGCAAGTGGCCATCAAAAGAGTGCATGGTGGCTATATAGATCAGGTAAAATTGAGTTTAAGTCAAAAATTGTTAAATAGATAAAGAAGATCATTATTTAAGGGTAGACAAGTAAATTCACCAAGAGGAAAAAAAACAATTGCAAATATATATGCATCCAACATTGCAGTTTCTAAATATGCAAAGCAAATATTAATGTACATGAAGTGAGAACTAGAAGACTTCACAATTTCACTTTTAATAACAAACAGATCAACCAAACAAAATTAATTTGATACCAGAATTGAAAAGATCATTAGACTACATAGAACTAACAGATATATGCAGAAGTTTCTGTCAAGCAAATTTCTAGTGCATTTGGAACATTTTTCAGGAAAGAGCATATGTTAGGCCACAAAACAAGTCAAAATAAATATATGAGGCAGAAAAAAATATTTGACGAAATTCCACATCCCTCATGACAAAAACTCACAAATTAGGCATAGAAAATAGACAATTCAACGTGAGGACATATATTACATATTGGAAAATTTTCCTTTAAGATCTGAAATAAAACATGGATGCTTGCTTTCACCATTTATATCCTAAGAAGGTTTTGAAGGTTTAGCTTGAGCAATTAGGCAAGAGAAGGAAACGAAAGGCAATCAAATTGGAAATGGTATAATCAAATTGTCTGTGTTTGCAGATGACATGATTTTAAAGACAGTAAACTCTAAAAACTCCACCAAAAAAAAAAAAAAAACTGTTAGAATGAATGAATACAATAAACTTGCAGAATATAAAATCAATACACAAAATTCAGTAGTGAACTATCTGATAAAAAATTCAAGAAAGAATCCCATTTACAATATACTATACATACATTGCATATCAATTTGAATCCAGCTTACTTTAGTGGTGTTATCTCCTAACCTTGCCCCTATTTATCTTCTTTATTTTTTATTTCTCTTAAATTTCTATACATAATCAGATTCTAACAATGCACAACTTCATATGCTTTCCTTCTATCTACAATTGTCCCATTTTCTGCTTAGGAAAAAAATACATCCTTCTAGATTCAACTGCAATATCACTTCTGTGAAGCATTTCTAAAATCCCTGTAATTCCCCTTGCCTTTATTTCAGCAATTTCATTATTGTCTTGTTGTTTTCCTTTAGTTTTTCATCAGATTCACTAGACACTCAGTTTTTGGAAGATAAGGGCTATTCATTAAAAAACTTTATGTCTTCAACCTCCAATATTGTGCTGAAAACTTTCATAATCCTTTCTGTGAATAAACTTCAGTCAGCCCTCTGTGAAGTTTCTTCTCAAATAGGCTCTGGTTTCTGTGCTTTTGAATTTGTTCCCTTATTTTCCAGTGTTATCAAAGATTCTGATAAGTCAGCTTAGCCAGTACTCAACCACACTCAGTATCTGATCACCCTCAATATCTTATTGGGTTCTTCAACTTCCACTGAGGTGCTATTCGATGACTCTGCCTGTCTTCAGCAAGCACCTTGCTAGGTCGGTTTGGCCCAAAACCTCTTCTCCTATTGAAGTTGATATGGAGCTCTGTTCTATGCTGTTTTTCCTCTCCTACTGCAACAGTTTGTAAATACAATCTGCTATGCCATTTTACTGCCTAGCTTTGCTTTTTCTTTGCTAACATATACTATTTGATTAATTTTTGAACTGAATTTAATTTTATAGACTTAATCTTTACCTCAATTGAATAAATATGGGGAAAGTCTAAATTTGTATCTTAAAATGACCAGTTTGTAGCAAGTGTTTAAAAGAGTGAAAGGGACAAGATTCAAATGGTAAATGGTGAGTTATTTAAAGACAAAATACATGAATTTATATCCTAACTTGACTTTTTAGCTTGACACTCAAGCAAGGGGAATATGTGGTATATAATTAGAGGAATCATTGAGGCAAATAACCCTCTTTTAGAGTAAATATTCTTTATAATCATAGGATTTTAGAGCTATAAGTTCCTTAAATAATTATCTGGCTCTGCCAAAAACAAATATTTGAATAATCTTCTCTAAGGGAAAGGAGAACATTTTCTCCATTATTTTTCTAATAATTAATGAAAATGTTCATTTCCATATGTTGTATTGAGCTACAGGAACTAACTACTCCCATTTTTCCCCTCCTCCTCATCTGCTCAACAATAAAATTGTAGCAATCAGGAAATTATTATTCATCATATAATTAACATCTATTCACTGTATTCATATTGATTTATATAAAATTAAATCATAAATGATGTGTATGACCAATTTTGTACATGAGATAATTATTCAGACTAATTAACATGAATATATTACCCTCACTTTTGTCATGTGGGTGCTGCATGCCAAGTCAGTTCCAAGACATGTGGTATGTGATTTGAATGAATTATTTTAAAAGGTGACAAAGCTCACAATTAGCAGTTAATATATCTAAGAAAATCTACCTTTGCTGTTTCTTTGATTGAAATCATTCCTTCGTCTCACAGGAAAATTTAGTGAAAGTTTTGACCATAAGTCATCTTAAGTTTGTTCTAGCTAAGCTGCACATATGCTTTGCAAGCTAATGGATACGTGATTAATTTCTAACTTTCATTAATAGTTCAGTGACTTCACTTTTATATAAGGGCCATAAGAAATAATTTTCTTGCCTGAGTCCTTCCAACCATGAGCCCTCAAGAAACATAACCTTTCACTCAGACTAACAGTGATGGTAGAGATGAAGTGGGGGTGAAGAACATGCACATTGACCTTTTGCAGAAAAGTCAGAGTTTGAAGTTAATGGGCGCTTAATGGAGAAATGACAAGAGTTAATTATAATGTACAGATAAGTAGAGTCTTCATTTGAAACATAATCACCTGAAGTGATTTTTTAATACCTACTATCATAATCTAAAGAATGAGCAAGGCTTTTCATTCTATTCTTGGTTCATCCTATTATCTTGAAAAAATCATCCACCTATTCTAAATTTTAGATGACACAGTCGCAAATTAAAGTCAATGATCACAAGTGGTACATTGATGAATATATTGAAAACACTTTAAACTTGAAACTATTGTATTTAAGGTATGTGGTATGTGAAATAAATAGAAATACTTAAGTGAGAATACATGAATGACCTAGATATTTTAGCTTATTTGGTAGAGAGGCATCACTGCATTGTCTTCTCTAATATTTTGCAAACACAGAAAATTACTATTAGGCTGTATCATTTATAATCCTCTGCTGCCCTGTTCCTTTTGTAAACTGTGCCTTGAGGTAACTACTGTGCCTTGAGGTAACTATGAGATGAATTGTGATTCTTGCCCCCTTCAGATATGCAATTAATGTGATAAAAAGAGACATTAGTGAATAACAGAATAAATAAAAAGAATCACAAAGGAGAAAAAAAGCACAACTTTTTGAGGTATAGTATGAGATAGTCATGTTCCAAATAGTTAGGGAAGGTCGTTGGCAGAGGGTGACAAGACATCACCTGAATGACCAGTAGAGATCTGGAGAAGCATTAAAGGGAGTCAGATGGCTTGTGAGTGTGTGAATTGATTTCATTCATGACACAAATAGCAGCGTTTTCCAAGGCCCTGAGTCAAGAAAGAGATTAAGAGAAAGATTTGAAGACCTTAGCTGAGTAGAAATAATAACACTGGACAGAGTAAGAGAAGTAAGCAAGGTCTCATGAAGGTATATAAAGAAGATTGAACATGGATAGACAATTGTAAGACTTTATTATGTGTAGGGAGTGGTTTCAAAATATAACCTGAGTGTTCTGTAGGGAATTGATTTAAGAGGTAAAAGTAGACAGAGTAGCTGGCAGTAGAATCCTGGCTACCCTAGAGATGGTTTTTTAGTCGGTATAAAAAAATCAAGTTTCTGATGAATAGATATTGGGTATGATAAGTAGAATAGTTTAGTGATTTACAATATCTTGACTGTGATAGAATTGACAATTACTGCAAGAGAAAGCTTCCTAGAAAGCAAAAAAAAAAAAAAAGTGGGAGACAAATATTTTAAGTTTTAGAAATGATAAATGAAAATGCATACAAAACAAGAATCCCTTATCAGTTATACAACACATATTTCTATACTGTCTGTGTAAAATTGTGAATAAGAATATAGCTAGCAGAAAACCGAGGAATACTTGTGTTCATTTAGAGAAAGAAACTTACGTTTCAGAGAAAGAAAATGAGATAGAAGAGGACAGGAACTTAAGTTCTAAAGAGTTCCAGCATTTAAAAGTCAGATGAAAGATGAGAATTCAGCAAATGTACTTACAAAGAGTGGCCACAAATGACCTAGGAAATCAAGAGAGTGTGTTGATAAAAACAAGAGAAAAAGCACTTGATTTAGAAGTAGATATGCAAGGGTGACAGCTCTAGAATTTTACATAGGAGAACCTCATTAAGGATAGTGTGAAGTTGGGGGCAGGGAAGGTGGAAGCAGGGACTAGTTTAATTTACATCATATTGTGGTCCTAGAGAAAAGGATAGGTGTGAGCAGTCCCCTAGACTTCCCTTGAAAAGCCAACTTTTGTTAAATCCTGCTAAGAATTCATTATTTTTTTTAACTGGTAGGGATATTTAGGAACATTTTCCAGAACAGTTTTCATGTAATAATAAGGGCATTAGGTTAACAGGCGGTTTTGGAAATGGCAGGAATGTGAGGTAAAGGAAAGAAGTAGCAAGAATATTTAATAAAATTTCTCTTCGTGGTCTCATAAGGTGCCAATTTTTTTTTGTTGTTGTTTTTTGTTTTTACAATATTTGTTTTAAGAAATTTCTGTCTTGGTAAACTGTATGTAATCTTTGTAATTTATAAGGCTTTTTACTGATTTTCACTTATCCTTTCAAGAATATTGTGGACTAAGAAAATTAAGCACATTATTTACATTTTACCAAAGAGGCATATGAGATAAAGAGAAGTGGAATAACTTTCCCAAAGTTACCTTTGGCAAACAAAACAAAGAGTAAGTGAGTTATTTTCAGTGCAGAAGGTTTATTTTTGACTGTTTTTGATTCATCATTTCATTATGAAGTAATAGTCACAGGCTGCTTTGGACAAGCACGTGGCATGAAGAGTTTGCTTGCCATTTTGATTTATAACAATGAACACTAATACACTTATGTAATTTTCTGATATCTTCAAAGTAGAATTCAAGTGGAAATAGTTTTGAATTCAGGTTTTACTGTTTTACGAATTTGTACTTTTTAAAATGTGAATTGGCTAGTGATAAATTGTAGAATTCTACATAGTGATATTTACCAAAATTAGTGCTATATTTTGTACATTCTTCAGATATGAATTAGACTGAAGACAGTGAAAAAAATTAAAATTATTTAAAATATCATAATAGAATTCAGGGCCTCATGCATGCCAGGCAAGTGCTCTACCACTAAGCCATAATTCCAGCCGAAAGATCCTTAATTTTAATTATAGCTCATAATTAAAGTTTTATACATACACACACACACAGATACACACACACATATATAGATAGAATGTGGTTAGACAATATTATTTTAATTATTTGGGAATGTAATGCATTTCTCACGAGGCATACATTACATATGATATATAAAAAGAACTGTCATAGAATTAAAAGGAAATTAAATGGTAAGTAATAAGGTAATTTATTATTTTCACAAGAAAAAATCCATTTTATAAATTTAAAATGAGGGAATTCAAGCAAATAATATCAAATTAATACATACTGGCATTAGATGCATGACTTTCAACTATTTTGAGACTGTTTTTTGTTTGTTTGTTTGTTTTTCTCTGTACCTTCTTTTCCTTGGAGAAAATTAGATTACTTGATTGTCTGTCTATATAAATGGCTACTGAATCTGGGTTTTCAGTTCATTCTTTTCTTCTGAGTTCTAGGCTTTTATTTTTGTTTGTTTCTTATTGAATATTTTGCTATAATTTTAAACACAACAATTTAAAAACAAAATATTTGATGATAGGATAGTTTCCCTGCCTTATTCTTGTATAAGTCAAAGGAGCTACTTTTTTTTGAAGTTATAGATCATTAAGACTTTAAAGATCTATTTATCTCTCCATTGCTTTATGTTTTCTACCAAGTTATGTTACTTTCCTTTGTAAAATTTCACAGGTTCATCTATTTTTCTATGTATCTTCAAAATACTACATTTATTGCAGTCTTTTTTTCATACCTATTGCATTTTTTTTCTTGCTTTTCTTGTGCCAGAGAACTCCCCTTTGTAAACTATCATAGAAAATTCTTCCTAAATTTTCCTCTGTCTTCTCTTTGATAACATCACATTCTCTTTGAAATCACATTCCAGTCCTTCACTTTGACTTCAAGGCCATGAATGAGGAGCTCAAATGAAAACGCTTATGCCAATTCACTATTCACTTATAAAAACACTTCAGTCCAGTTAAATCTATAAAACATTTTTTCCCCGCAAAGGAATCCTATTCATTTTTTCTCAGTGTCTCTTCCTTTATTAGACATATTATATCTTTCT
Source organism: Marmota marmota marmota (assembly GCF_001458135.2). Taxonomy (NCBI): domain Eukaryota; kingdom Metazoa; phylum Chordata; class Mammalia; order Rodentia; family Sciuridae; genus Marmota; species Marmota marmota. Next base: position 27,218,262 of record NW_026000108.1, on the reverse strand, counting down.
CTGCCAGTATTAGCTATAGTGTTTCTTTTCAGTCTTGCAAATGAGAATCTGACAAATAGTAAGTTATGGTAAAGTATAAGATTTTAAATACCACAGTAATGGATTGAATGGCATGCCTCCCCCAATTCACATGTTGAAGTGCTAACTATCTGCACCTCAGAATATTGCCTTATTTAGAATTACAGTCATTGTGGACGTAAATAATTATGATAAGGGCATAGTGGGCATAGTGGAGTATGGTGGGCCTCTAATCCAATATTACTGGTGTTCTTATAAAAAAAAGGAAGTTTGGAGAAAATCTCACAAAAATACCACAGTAACAGATTCTACATGTAAGAGAAAAAACAAAGATTTCCAGACACCCCTGAAAAGTCAGAAGAGAGGCATCCAACACACACTTCCTCACAGTCCTCAGGAAAAGAAAAAAAAGCAGTTCTTCTGCCATCTTGGTCTCACATTTGTAGTCATTGGAATATGAGAAAAATTTTTTCTGTTGTTTAAGCTATTCAATTTTTGATAGTTTACTATAGCCATCCCAGCAAATACAACCATTGAAGTTACACTTACTCCTATCTAAATGAAAAAAAAAAAATTCCAGTTCATGTGGCATGTGATCTGAATAACCTGAATCATAAACATCATAGAATAGAATAATGTTATAGACAAATCTTTGTAGATATGAAATAAGTAAAAGCCCCACTGGGTTAGGAGGGGACATTTTGTCATAAGGGGATATTTGTTACTCCAGAGGATAAAATCTAACTGAAACTTAGAAAAGTTATTTTTAGAGGGAAACAAAGGACAAATATGGACAAAAGTGACTTTGAATAATGAAGGAATGAACACTCTCTTAATTTCTGAAAAATATATTGTAGCAATATTGCTTTACGATTATAACTGATTTGGGTACTGGTAGGAAAGAGAGCAGGAAGACAGAGATAATGATACATATACTTTCAAACTGAAAATGTGGATCCATCAAAAGAAAAAATAACTCTCTCTTTCTTTCTCTCTCTCTCTCTCTCTCGATATATATATATATATATATATATATATATATATATATACATATGAGATAGGCTAAGTATGAGGTGGAGTTTTGCTGAGGAAAGACTACATGAAATGTCAGGGAAAGAATGGCAAATTTAAATTTTATAGGCGATTCAGTTGGTCACTCTGATTAATGAAAATATCTTCCCCTGAAGTGAGATGATTAGAAACTTAAAATGTTGATTTCAGCACAGTAACATTTTGTCATACTGAGTGATTCCATGCCTTTAACCAAACTTAGTGTTTTTGGTTGATTTACATAAATGAACACCTACTGCTTATCTAGCCAAATAAGCAGCAAACAAGTGTAATTTGCATCCTGTTGGACAATTTAATGCCTTATTCTATGACTATTTGTATTTGTATCTAGTGTTATAGTTCACTATCTTGCAAAAGCATATTCATGTGACTATAAGATGGATCTTTAGGTTAGAGCAAGAAACTTTATATTTATTTGTCCTATATCAAAAGTCAAAGCTTTATGGAGCTTGGAGCTTGGGAAATGCTTTTTTTTTCATCTCAAAATATTTATACGTTTTCCACTTGTACCAAAGTTGCTCTCAGTCTTTTACAAAATATATTTCTTCAAAATTTCTATTACCTGGAAGAATAAATAAAACCAGAATTAATAGGAACATATAAAGTGAATTATCAAACAGTTGATTTTTTTAAAACAGAAAACTTTTAAAAACTAAAACTTTAAAGGCAGAAATTACAAGTATCCACCATTTTAATAGGAGTCTTGAGTGGGATAGCAGGTACATCATGTGTATGTGAGATCTAAGAAGGAGTAGCCAAAGTAGTGACATTTCAGTTGGGCTAAAATCTCTTTCATTTTACTGTCCCCTTGTCACTTTGATGTGTAGTAGTTTCTTTGATCCAGAGTGTAATCCTATGACTCACACAAAGCAAAGATCATTGTCTGTGATTTACAAATAAAGAGAGAAAGGTAAACTGGTTTTCTGAGGAGTTAAGCACTGTTGGTGTCAAAGGATGCAAAGCTCAGAATCTGAGTGCTCCCGCAGTTCACTCTGTGTGACGCAAAAGGCTGTGTCTGAAAGGTCTGCCACCTAAGGCATGACTCTGAGTAACTTATCTTTCATTTCAAAGAATTGTATTTATTTTATGCTATAAAGCTAAACAAAACCAAAATGTGAATACAATACATTCTAAGGTTCAGCAGAGTTACATGGATAATTAAACACACAGTTTTAAGTTATTTCTGGGGGATAATGATGGGTGGCAGATCTCTGTATATAATTTTGATTTTGGTTGATTTACTAAATGGAACCCTAGTGCTAGTGTTAGAGAAACCCAGGAAAATATATCAGAATATCTAAGTACTATCGTCTAAATATTGGTGTTTCTCCAAAATTCATTATATTGAGATCCTAAACCTTCCGGTATTTGAAGGTGGAACTTTTGGAGAGATGGTGAGACCATGAAGGCAAATAGCCCTCATGAATGAAATTAGTGTTCTTACACAAAAGTCGCAGTCTTACCACTTATCCCACGTGAATTCACAGATAGGAGATGATAGTTGTGAATTGAAAAGCAGACTTCAAATAGATGCCAAATTTATTTGCATCTTGATTTGAATTTCCTAGCTTCCAGAACTTTAAGAAATAAGGTTCTTTGTAGGCCACTCAGTTTTGGGTATTTTATTATAGCAGCCTGAGTGGAATAAGAGAGTGGGTAATATGTATGATGGGATGAACATAGAGAAAGAAGAAGAGGTAAAGTTAAACGTTGTGCTTATTTATTTATTTATTTGTAAAAATGTAATGTAATATGCAGTGTGCTGTACAGGTTTTTATTTTTCTTTACTCTTTTGTTGATATTGACAAATAGGCAATAAATGGTTGATGTGCCATCATTAAGAAGCAAGTTTTACCTAATAGAAATATTATTTAATAGAGAAGTGCTTCTAATTTCTAACATACAAAATAAATTTGACTAGATTTTAGAACACTGACTTTTTAAGGGATCTTATAGAATACTGGATTTATACACTTCACATTATGAATAAGAAAACTTATACCCCCCCCCCAAAAAAAAAAAAAAAACAAGGTTAAGATCAAAGATCTGTGGACTTTGCAGTTTCAACTAAATTTTATTCTTGTGATATTTCCTAGTCTTTCAGTATTAAAAGAGAATACTTAAAATAGATTAATATTGCTGATTTGTTGTTTAAAATATTCTCTCTTTTTTTCCTGCAAAGTGATAACTTTCAAGAAAAATATACAAAAAACTAGATAACAACAGACCTTGGGCCAATTTATCTGATGGTCAAACTGAAGAAAAAGGTCACCATATCAATGGAGAAGGCAAGCACAGTGAAGATGTTCTAAGGTATAATGAAGATTCATTAGTTAAATGAGTTCTCTAGCAGCAAGAATGAAAGGATATGCATGACATCAAATTTAATTTACATAAATCCCTTGACATTTTTTTAGGACAGAGATAAATATGTTAGATATAGTAAGTAATATATGAAGCCACTGGATAGATTACAATACGTACAAACTTAACAAATGAATAACATTCTGTTATAGGAGAAATGTGCACTAATTTTAAAACATTTGAATAAAATAAAGTAAAAAAGTAAGTTTGGATCCAAAATGATAAATTTCCTGTTATTTATAATGTATAGAATGGAAAAATTAATATAAAATATTTTATGATATTAAGAAATATGCAAAAAAAAAATAAGGAAAGGAGAAGTCTTTCAACACCAGAGAAGAAAAAAAAAGTTAAAGAACTATTATAGTCTCCAGGGATAAAACTTAAAAAAAAATTGTTTGAATGCCACATTTTTTTTAATCCATTCATCTATTGAGGGGCATCTAGATTGATTCCAGAGTCTAGCTATTGTGAATTGTGCTGCTATGATCATTGATGTGGCAGTATCCCTATAGTATGCTCTTTTAAGGTCCTCAGGGAATAGTCCGAGAAGGGCGATAGCTGGGTCAAATGGTGGTTCCATTCCCAGCTTTCCCAGGAATCTCCATACTGCTTTCCATATTGGCCGCACCAATTTGCAGTCCCACCAGCAATGTACAAGTGTAGCCTTTTCCCCACATCCTCGCCAGCACTTACACTTATTGTTGTTTGACTTCATAATGGCTGCCAATCTTACTGGAGTGAGATGGTATCTTAGGGTGGTTTTGATTTGCATTTCTCTGACTGCTAGAGATGGTGAACATTTTTTCATGTACTTGTTGATTGATTGTATGTCCTCCTCTGAGAAGTGTCTGTTCAGGTCCTTGGCCCATTTGTTGATTGGGTTATTTGTTATGTGGCATTTATACACAATGGAGTATTATGCAGCACTAAAAAACGACAAAATCATGGAATTTGCAGGGAAATGGATGGCATTAGAGCAGATTATGCTAAGTGAAGCTAGCCAATCCTTAAAAATCAAATGCCAAATGTCTTCTTTGATATAAGGAGAGCAACTAAGAACAGAGCAGGGAGGAAGAGCATGAGGAAAAGACTAACATTAAACAGAAACGAGTGGTGGGAGGGAAAGGGAGAGAGAAGGGAAACTGTATGGAAATGGAAGGAGACCCTCATTGTTACACAAAGTTACATATAAGAGATGGTGAGGGGAAAGGGGGAAGAAAACAAGGGAGAGAATTGAATAACAACAGATGGGGTAGAGAGGGAAGATGGGAGGGAAGGGGAGGGGGGATAGTAGGGGATAGGAAAGGTAGCAGAATACAACAGTCACTAATATGGCATTATGGAAAAATGTGGATGTGTAACCAATGTGATTCTGCAACTTTTATTTGGGGTAAAAATGGGAGTTCATAACCCACTTGAATCAAATGTATGAAAGATGATATGTCATGAGCTATGTAATGTTTTGAACAACCAATAAAAAAATTTATTTGGGTCTGAAAAGATAAATGATGAATCAAACTGCTACCTCTTGGCACCAGAGAAAATAAATTAAAATATTTTAATCTTAAAGATCAGTAATTATTAAAAAAACTTTCTTTCAGAAAGATAAGTTTTATAACCCAAACTTAGTACCATTTTTCTAAGCTTCAAACAAATACAGCCTAATCTTGGTTTCTATTTATGATAAGCTTTTCCCTCATTTTAAAACTTTTTTTAAAGAGAGAGAGAGAGAGAGAGAGAGAGATAGAATTTTAATATTTATTTTAATATTTATTTTTAGTTATGGGCGGACACAATATCTTTGTATGTGGTGCGTGCCAGGAGAGCGCGCTACTGCTTGAGCCACATCCCCAGCCCTCATTTTAAAACTTTTTAAAAATTCATTTCTAAAACATTTTCAAAATGATTCCATATGATATTTTATAACATAAAATGTCATGTTTTTTAAAATGCATTTTACTTAACCCATGTAATATTTCATTTTTATAATATTGAGAGTGCCAGGAAGTAGTGATTCTTTTAGAAAATTCTCTCTGGACAGCCTCAGGATCATTTCAGAAAACACTTCTAGTCAAGTTAAAAAATCAACATGCTCACATGGACTTATTTCTGGCTAAATTTTACTTTCTCTCTTCAACTTTTATATTCCCCTGCAGGACTAGTCACAGTTAATAATGTCACAAACATTTTAAACCATTCTTATGGACTGGAATTGTTCCCCATAGAGGAGAACATTTTGTAAGTAATAAGTAGAAAAAGAGGGACCTTACAATTTGCTTATCTCTTTTATTTTTTGCATTACTCATTCAACCCTTGCCATGTGCCTTTAGGTAAGCATTGTGCTTCCTGCTTTAGAAGAGAAGAAATTCAAGTCTCAAAAGTTTTATGACTTGCCCAAAGTCACATCAAATCTTAAGAGGTATAGCTTGGGAATGAACTCAGCTTTTCTGTTACTTATTTATGTTTCCATGAGCAAAGTGATCATGAAAGCTTGCCTTAATATTGTCAGTAATCATTTTGTGTCCTCACATGGCTTCTCTTTTCAGTTTTCATACTTTCCTTGAACTTAGAGAGAGGATGACTATTGAAATAGGGAGAATTTGTAAGTACCTCAGATGAGGGGTAAAGGACTTTTTTTCTAAAAAAGAGTTACCAAGGCCTAGCAGAGTAGGGGACAGGGAAGTAGAATGAGCTAGTATGGCAAGGTTGCATAGTAAATTGACCTTTGAAGGGCCTTTTAAGGAAGAGTTGTTTATTGGATCTGGTAAAGTAAACTTTAAAGTTCAGGTGTGTAGGGGAGGAGAGAATCTTGATCAAAGCTTTGTTAACCAGTATTTTTTCCCCCCAGTTTATTAGTGCTGATAAAACATTCAGTTAACAACTTAGTTAATGGGAATTCAGAATGAGAATTTGGAGAGTCTATATCTAGCCTTGTCATAGGAACCCAAAGCAGAGTTTATGAGCCTACTACCCATAGTTTTCTGAGGAAAGATGTTTTTTTATAGTGAACTATTCAGAACACAATAAGTTGAGGGTTTGCTGCTTTCCTAAGTTGCAGGGCTTTCGGAAACTTCAACAGTGACAGTCTTCTCATTATAAATAATTTTACTGGAAAATAATGGAAGCTCTTAAATATATATCAGTCCTCTTGTCACCACTGGCATTTCCACAGCTTTCAATTAGTAAATTTATCACAAAAAGTGCTAAAAACACTAAAAATGTGTGTGTGCACACACACAAACATACACACACACACAAATATTTAGTCCAGAGAAGTTGAGCTAATTACAAATAGACATGAAGTTATTAAATTACTAAATGAAAATAACGCAGGATTCATTTATATTGTTTTGCTTCTGTTGTTTTTATTCTGCTTTGGGTAAAAGGAAATTGTTCTTCCTCTATGGTTATTTAATAAATGCAATAAGTTTGTTAAATCATCTAAAGTTTGTAAAATAATATGTAGTTATAAAATAGTTTGGTACCTATATTAGTAAAAGTGAGAAGCACTAATATAATACAGCCCTTGGGATCAAATGCTTGCCAGTTTGTAATATGTTAAGCTATGCTCACACGTGGAGTTGTAGATAGAGCTGCTGTATTATAATAAAGCTAAAAACACTGATTCTTCAAAATGTAGCTCAGACTTTTGTATGTTCCAAAAGTTTTCCTGCATTAAAATATAGCCAACTCTTCTCTGTGTGGGTTTTTTTTTTGTTTTGAGAGAGAGAGAGAGAGATAATTTTAATATTTATTTTTTAGTTTTCGGCAGACACATCTTTGTTTGTATGTGGTGCTGAGGATCGAACCCGGGCCGAACGCATGCCAGGTGAGCACGCTACCACTTGAGCCATATCCCCAGCCCTCTGTGTGGTTTCTTTTCATGAGCACACTTCTATTGTTTTACTCATGACTAGTTCTTGATATTTAGTTACATTTTTCACTCTTAACTTACAACAAGCAGGGAACAACACATGACACATAGTTCTTAATTTATAAAGATGGTGCTGTATGTTCTTTGATTCTCCATGATCACTGCACTGATTATGTGAGGTAGGCATTAATGAATTGTAGTTTGGTGTCTGTTTCTGTTTCTGTCCCAAAGCATTAGTGTTATGTTGATAATCATAAAGAAAAGGAGAAAAGAAAATCTTATGGTGAACATTGTATAACTTGCCTTATTTAATGATTACTAAAATGCTCATAGATAAACACTTTTATTTATATCCAATTTAGAGATTATAAATCAAAGGCTTAGAACAATGTCACAGGATAGCCATATATCTCAAAAATTTATTTAATTAGGACATTACATATATGTTATATTACCAAAAGACCACTGATTTAGATTGAAAAGAAGAAGCCAAATAACATTTTAATGTTTTTCTAAAATTCTTATTTCTTGGTCCTGATCTTTCTGAGGAAAAGAAAATTGCCCACAGGTTTAGTTATATTTTCTCATTTATTTCACTTTTGGCGTTATTTCCTCACCTCATTTCCAGTTTACTGATTTTATATTCAGTAGGTATTTTATAATAAAAAACAAGTGTAATAACATTAGCTAACATTTACACAGCACTTAGTGAAGTTCAGGTACTGTTTTAAACACTTTACATATATTAACTCATAATTCTTGCAGCTTCAGCCATCTGGCCCCTAGTGCATATTCCTAAACATACTCCTAAACATGACTCAGTACAGCCTTTTTCAAGAAATGTTTTATAACTTTTATGTTTTTGCAATGAGGGAAATATAAATAAAATCAGCTGTGACAAACATTTTATATATTTATTCCAGGTGTAGTACATGGTAGCCATTATGTATCTATACTTCCATTGAGAAGTTGGAAAAAGGAAATATGTGAAAACTCACTAGTCATGTTCTTTAACATCACATTGCTCACAAACCCAGAAATCCCAGGAGAAAATGTATACATTTCTTATTTAAGAAGTATTAAATAACTTCTTAGGAACTGTCCATGAGATAAACATGGTAAATGTAATTACTTTCTTTAAGTAGGGAGGAAGACAGACAGCAAACAAATTCAACTTTTAAGTTGTGATTCAACAGAATAATATAATAGCTCCAAGTGTGGAATTTTAGTCTAATGAATAGAATTTTGTACTTCATATAATTATGTTATCTTTGTGGGACACTTTTGGTGATGTCCAATTTGTCTGGACATCATAGAGCGCTAGAAAATAATCACTGGGTGACTGTTGACCTTATAACAAAATTAAATGATTGTGATGAAAAAAAAGAACATGATTTCTGCTCATGTGTAGTTTGAGAGCTCAAATATGCATGAAATTAAGAACTGCTAAAAATGAAAAGTTTAAGCAATAAAAAATCCTATGCAAATGGGAGAATGCTGAGGAGAGAGTAAAAAAGAAAATATATTCAGAAGATGTGAGCATTATCATGAAAAATCTCCTGGAATATGGAGTTGTTTTCTAATGAAACTGAATGATATACTACACAGAAACATCTACAAGAAAATGAACGTGGTATAGACAAGAGCTTTGAAACAGAATTTTAGAATATTCATTACGGAGGGATAAGGAACTCTGCTTTCTATTGGGAGTACTAACTTCAAGTTTTCACAGCTAGACTCCATCAGATCAAAAATGTTTTTTCAAATATTTACTTGTTCAATCGTTTTATTGAAGAGGGTTTTTCACTTTACACGTTTATTATTCTCTGGTTCTTACCTTTAATGATTTATTGGATCTTTTTCTTCTGGACTTGACAGTATTGCAGGTAAACTTTGGGTCGTCCATTATGGATTTCATTGCTGCATTATTTCTGAAATGTATGAATAATATATCTTCCAATTATGGCTAATGCTTACAATTTCATCTATTTAATCTCACTGTGGTCACCACCTCCCATCAGTCCAGATGGCTCCCTTGTTCACAGATCTCATTGGACCTCCAATGCATTCATCCTACCACATTTTTATACCACCTCACGTACTTGTTTCCTCCCTTCTCTCTCTTCTCAAAGCCAATGTTATGGTCAGTTTCTATAAACAGGTTACAGTATCACATAAGCTTGTATGATCGATATAATAGTACATTAAAAATTATTAAACTTGGCTCCATACACGTTTATGAAGTTTATGAATCACTTTCAATCAAAGTAAAAATCTGATCCAAAGACATTATTTCAGGGAAAGAAACAGATCAAGGCACTATCAAGATGGCAAGCCATATGCAGTTATGATCTCAAGAGACAGTATTTCTGTTTTAGTCTCTTTTTTTTTTTTTGCTACTGTGAGCAAAAGACCTTTGGAAAATAATTTTAGAGGAGGAAAAGTTTATTTAGGGGCACAGGGCTTCAGAGATGTCAGTCCATAGACAGCTGGTTCCATTCCATGGAGCACGAGGTGAGGCAGAACATTCTGGCAGAAGCATGTGGAGGAGAAAAACAGTATAGGACAAGGAACCATGAAGCAGAGAGATGTCAGGCTCCAGGGACAAAATACATACCCCTAAGACATGTTCCTAATGACCAGCTTCTTCAAGCCATACCCTACATGTCCATAGTTCCCACTTAGTTAATCTCTATCGTAGGATTATTGCACTGATTGGCTTAAGGCTCTTATAACTCAATCATTTCTTGCGTTATCTAATGCATAAGACTTTGAGAGTCACCTAATATTTGAACAATAACAACTTCTATTACCTAGAATAAGATTAGATTATAAGAGAATCAGCAGTAATTATATTATGTATATCTTGGCAATAAGTATTATTTGTAATCATGGTCTTCATTTGGATTACATACATGTGATTTTTCAATGGTATGTACTGCAAGTACTTTTGAACTCTTGTAATACACTGACAAATATTTATTACTGTCTATATGAATTGGTTTTCTTTGCACCAGGGGATTATATTATTTTCAGATATCAGAAAGCAGCTTTAATATTTAGAAATTTCAAACACAAATTTAGATTTCTGCAGAGCAAAGGCTAACAGAAAGCTGATTTTCTAGTTGGGGGATCCACACATTGCAATACAATAGTGATACCTTCCTGTGCCCTATAGATACCCCGAGTCCTGTATAAAAGTGCTCAGTACTGAGAGGTATAGAAGTTTATATACCCTTCTCACATATTTTTTTCTTTGTTAGACAGTGCTGCCAAACAAGGAACCTATTAATGCCAATCATTGTGGCAAATGTTAAAAAACACAGCCCTATTCAGTTAGAACTGACCAAAGACTATCACCTAATTTCAAAAGTGTGAGGAAATTTTCACTTTTAGGGATATGTGTTTTTTACTAATGTCCAAGACATAAGAATTCTACTTTGGGATCAAAATGAAAATTAAATGTATTTATTTATTAGCATTTGAAATAGGGTCACAATTCTTCAGAGTTAGATTTGAAGTTTATATTGATTTTGAAAATATATATATTTGCATATTATACACTTCAAGATTTCTGATGCTTCAATGTGTCATAATTATCAATATAATATCCTTTTAGAGATGAGGAGCCTTTCCTGATACATTCTACGTGTGAAATAACAGATGTAATATTCAGGAAAGTCAGAGTTAAACAAAAAATATGATCAGAAACACAAGGAACTCACAAATAAGGCAAGGAAATGTAATTGGGATACAAATCTGGCATTTGGGGAGAGTCTGTTACAGTTATATGAAAGGAGGAAAGTTGTCACTGACCTCAAGTAAAAAGCCACTTGTCACCTGGGAAGTTTGGCCAACTAATGAGGAAGCCATACTATAAACACTTGACAATAATCTTGTGCTTACTTTTTAGAATTTATCTAAATCAATCTTTGATGAGTTATTAAATATATGGTTCAATTTAAAATATTAAAATAATATATAAATATGGGAATTTATAGATTGCTTTCTAGTGCCAGAATTAGAGCTGATACAGGTACGCTCAGGCTCACCAACACTGCCGTTTCTACACAAAATACATTATCTTATCATTTTCTTCAGGCCTTTTTTCTCTACTTCTTAAAGTTTAATCCTACCTCATTGGAGAAATAATGTTAATTAATAGCAGATAATAACATACTTACTGATTCCCTGTTACATACATGAAAATATAATAAGATACGCCCACAGCAGACAATGTATAAAATCTTCAAGACTGATGCCTATTCTTGAGCAATTTCTCAGAGAAATATCAAATGATGGGTTTGCATTATTGTAACAAATTTTAAGAAGTTATTGTATAAATTTCCTATAAAATTTTATCTTCTAAAATTTTGTCAAATGGAAGAATTGCAAGAGCTTAAGCATACCCTTAGTGATGTTGCTACCTGATTATTAGTAGCATAATGTAGGACTTGCATTTTATTGTTGAAGAAATAAGGGGATTTTCCTGGATATTTATGTTTAAAATTTACTATGTTAAGTGACTGAGGAAAAGGAAGGAGAGATGGGAAAAGGGAGGAACAGTGGAATGAATTTGACCAAAATTTTTTGTGCATATACATGAATATGCACAGTGAATCTCAGCATCAAATATATCCAGAGACACTAATTTAAAAGTTAAAAAAAAAAACAAACTACAAGTAAATTGCAGAAAGATTAGTAAAAGGGAATATGTAGAAGGGAATGGGGGAGATATGAAAGGGAGGAGGGAAGTACTAGGAACTGAATTAGAGCAGATTATATTTTGTACTTTTGTGATTATGTAAAAATGTATATTAATAATATATTAACAAAAATGAATAATTTTAAAAAGAAGAAAAAAATATTTTTCTGACTTTAATAACCTAAGTCAGCTAGACACATTGTTTTATTGTGTAGTTTTTTAAATATCACAGATCAATTTGTTTTAAAAGCCACGCAAATACAGCAAATCAACATTTTACATACAAAATTTTAAAATTTCCATTAAATTTTTGTGCATATATTTCTACAAAGAATAATGGATTTTGGTTAGTAGTTCTAGAGCCCTATTGTGTATAAATCTGTCAACTGGAATAGGAGCATAGTTCTGGGAACCATAGTCCAGAATATTATTCTGCAGGTAAGTATGTTTTCATAGTACAGAATCTGCATTTTATGTATTTCATTAAATATTATTGATTCAGGTGACATTAAAATCACATTATTAATAACTGTTTATGATTAAGTTAAATTGATCCCCTCTTTAAGCATGCAAGGAGCCTTTTTGGGTCCACATAGTAATCCTCATTTAGTTTGTTTTTGCCTTTTGCAGTAGCCTCAATTACTCTTTGAAATAGCAAAAATTTATTGTGTAGCTTTTGCCTTTAAAGTAAAGACTTGTCAAATATTTTTAATGAAAACGATTTAAGAATTCACATGTATAGATGTTTGACTCAGCTGATTAAGGAATATTGCTAATCACAGGAATATCACTAGCCACATCACATCCATATTTGCATTGTTGATTTGATTCTTTAATGAGCATGCTTTAATGGCTTAAAATATTTGGTACTAGTCTCCTGACTTACTTGAAATATTGGTATGGTTTTTTCATTACTTAAACATTCTTGCTAACTAAAAAGATGAATATGGTAAATGAGTTCCTTACTGTTGTAAAGTCTGCATTTTAATGTTGGTACAGTTATCTTTGTTTTACTCACAGATAGGCACTTTTGTATATATGCTATCTATGGATACAAACATAGATGTAGATACTATGAACAATATGGAAAAATGCTTTAATTAGAAGATAAATTAAAATGAATAACAGGGGAATAATATCATCTCCCTCCCCCACAATAAAGAAATTTTGCAATTAAAAGTATGAAAAGAAAACTTTGTACTTACATTTACTTTACTTAAAAATATTAACCTTATTATTCTCTGTCTTCTGGCAAAAAGAATTTCTATTAAACATACAGTGATGATTAAAAAAAAAACTGTTGTTAGTGGTGAAAATTATAGACACCCTTATACAACATAGTGTTAGATAGCAACAGCTTAATTATACACAATTTATTAAGCATCTTATTTTTGCATTTGTAATAGAAAACAATTTGGTAATATATATACTGAAAGTCCTCAGAAATGTTTATACTCTCAGATTCATTTTTTATAATGTATTCATCGGTTGCTATGAGAGAAATATGCAGCTACTGGATGTAGAACATGTTCATTATATCCTTCCAAATGACCTAGATATATCACTTACATGTATATATAAACATATATAATATCCTAAAAGTCTCATTAATCTGTGCAAACTCCATAAAATTGAATATTTTAAATTTATTTTCAAACTATTTTTTTGAACTTCAAGCATTTAAAATCACAAGACAGATTTATTCACACAGTTGCTAGCTAAAGTTTCTTTTAATTTTTTAATGTTTTTATTGGTGCATTATAATTAAATATAATATTGGAATTCATTTTGACATAATCATACATGAATAGAATATAATTCACTTCACCTCACTCTCCACCCCAATGCTTCACCTTGGCCTCTTCTGCTTCATCTCCCTGTTTCCTTTTCTCTACTCTACTGGTCTTCCTTCTATTTCTTTATAGTGTTTTTTAAAATTGGGGCTATATAAATATACATAAATCACCAAGTTTTTTTCTTATATTGTTTTAATTTCTACATATATCAGAAAACATCCAATTCTTGACTTTCTGAGTCTTGCTTATTTCACTTACTCCATTTCCATCCATTTACCAGCAAATGCCACATGGCTGCATAAAATTCCATTGTGTATATATACCATACTTTCTTTATGCATTCATTTGTTGATGGGCATCTGGCCTGGTTCTGTAACTTAGATATAGTGAATTGGGTGCTATATCAAATTGAGGTTTATATCACTACAGAATGCTGATTTTAGTTCTTGCAGATATATACCAAGGAGAAGAATAGTTTGGTCATATGGTGGGTCCATTCCTGGTCTTTTGAGGAATCTCTATACTACTTTCCAAAGTGATTGTACTAATTTGCAGTTCCCCCAACAATGTAGCAGTGTACATTTTCTCCACATCCTCACCAGCACTTATTATTTGTACTTTGATGATTTGCCATTGTAAGTGGAGTAAGATAGAATCTCAATGTAGTTTTGATTTTTGTTTCCCTGATTGCTTGGGATGTTGAACCCTTTTTTCAAATACTTTTTGGCCATTTTTTTTTTTTTTTTTTGAGAAATGTCTTGTTACGTCTTTTGACCATGTATTGGTTGGGTTTTCTTAATAATAAGTTTTTTTGAATTGTATTTAAGATATCAATCTCCTGTCACAGGAGCCACTGGAAAAGATCTTTTCCCATTCCATAGTTTCTCTCTTCACACTTTTGTTTCCTTTGCTGTACAGAAGCTTTTTAGTTCGATACTATCCCACTTATTCATTCTCATTATTTTAAATTTAGCTTTAAATCATGTTAAGAAAGTCAGTGCCTATGCCAAATATCTTGAAGTGTTGACCCTGTTTTCTGCTAGCAGTTGCAAGCTTTCTGGTCTAATTCCTAGTCTTTGATCAACTTTGAGTTGACTTTTGTACAGGATGAAAGATAGGGATCTAGTTTCATTCTTATAAATATGGATAGCCAGTTTTTCTAGTACCATGTGTTAAAAAATCTATCTTGTCTGGTGTGGTAATGCACACTTGTAATCCCAGCAATTTAGGAGGTGGAGGCAAAAAGATAATAAGTTTGAGGACAGTTTCAGCAACTTTGTGAGGCCCTAGACAACTTAGTGCGACATCTCAAAATAAAACAAAAATTAAAAACAAAAAAAAACAAAAAAAACGGGAATGTAGCTCAGTAGTAAGTTTCCTCTCAGCTCAGCCCCACAAAATAATGATAAGAATAATAAATAAAAATTTAAAAAGCTATCTTTTCTCCAAAGTATATTCTTGGCAACTTTGGCTGGCATCAGATGACTTTATGTGGATTTTTCTCTATGTCTTCTATTATATACCATTGGTCTTCATGTGTGTTTTGATGCCAATACTATGCTGACTTTGTTTCTACAGCTTTGTAGTATAATTTGAGATCAGGTATTATGATGCCTCCAAAATCAATCTTCTTGCTCAGAATCGCTTTGGCTATTCTGGGCCTGTGAATAATATCATTGGTGTTTGATGGTGAGCAAATTGAATCTGTATAATGCTTTTGATGGCACGGTTATTTAACAATATTAATTCTGTCCTTTCAAGAACATGGGAGTTCTCTCCATTTTCTAAGGTCTTCTTCAATTATTTCAGTGTTCTATAATTTGCATTGTAGAGATAGTGTATCTCCATTGTTAGATTAACTCCCAAGTATTTCAATTTTTTTTAAAGTTATTGTGAATGGTGTGGTTTTTCTGGTTTATTTCTCAGCAGATTCATTATTAGAGTATAGGAAAACAATTGCTTTATGCATGTTGAGCTCTTTTTATCCTGCTACTTTATTGAATTTTTTATCAGCAGTATAAATCTTCTGGTGAAGTTTTCTTGGGGGGTCATTTCAATGTTATATAAGGATTTAACATGAAATTTTATATGAAAAATCAAAACAATGATAAAAACATTAATATTAATGTATTAAAATTTCTTTGTGTGTCTATTTATAAAAAAATTGTATTTTATGTATAAATGATATGGTAAGTCTACACAAAACATGGTGCTTTTTGATTGTTCTAATGCTTAATTTAAAAAATAATTTTTTTCAGAATTAATCTGGAAGCAAACTGAAACTTAGAAAAATCAAATAATGAGCAAAATGTTTGCTATACTTTTAATTATAAAATAATTTATTAAATATAATATACATCAAATTGTGTTGAAAATTTTGTACATCCTATCAAGTATGTCACAGAAAAATTTAAATTCCTCTAAGTATATTGTTGTTACTTACAACATGATCAAATTTTCTGTTTTGCTGAATATTAAAGAATTTTTTCTCCTTTTTGTAGAGGCTTCATTAACTATTGATACTGAAATTATTTTTCTTTTGATTTTCAGATTTCCAATGTCAATTCTATTAATGTATTGAAATACAGCATATTTTATAAAATACTTCATTTCTCTTTGTAGAAGAATTGTTCTTTCTTTGTATTGTGTCATACAATGTTTACCCATGATACAAAAACCATCTATGTTATCCCAGAAAGACAATTGCCTGTGTAATTTCATAAATGTGAGACTCAGATGATACAACTGAAAAATTATTTCTTACTAATATTTTCTTTGATATTGGATGTGATTCTGAAATTATGGCTTTCAGTTTTATAGTATAATTTATAATTGTCAAGTTATAAAATAATCTATTCTTTGTTCAGGGGCAGATCATGAACCAAAATTTGATAAATATAAAGAGAATAATATTAACTATCTTCAAGCACTACTTGCTAAACATGGAGCTATATGTGGATTGTGCACTCCAATGTTGATATTGAAGCCAACAAAAAGTCCATGGTGATTGTGGCTATTGTAAGAGCACTAGGAAGCAGCAAAGCAAGTGCTTGTCCAGGTTTGTGGCAGAACAAGATGGTCCCAATTCTCTAACCTTGTGATTTCTCTATGACTTTAATAGGAAGAGGAAGAAGATTCCATGATCAGAGCTTTTAATCAGCTTATGGATTCACCTCCACTCTCTTTTCCTCCAGTCTATTTAGAAACATCATTAACCAAAATTTGTTTTTGAGAAAATACCTTTATTTCTAGCTGTCACTTTCTGATATTATTCCAGTAATTGTGGTCGGAAATAGCTTCTTATTATAGTTTTCCTCCATCATCAAGTTTTGCCTTGCAAATAGAGAAGAGTTGAAGGGAAGAAAATAATTTTACTCTTTATAATATTATTTGGCCTCAAGTTACAGATTAGAAACCTATAACAGAATGTTATTTTATTTAAGCCCTACTTTAACTTAATAAGTAAATGCTATTCCCAACACTATAACTCTGACTTGTTTGAGAATTTGACTAAGGATTTACTACCAATATTGAAAGAGATGACCTGGGTAACTAAATTAATACTGTAAATAATTTTTATCTTCTCTCTTCTAAACTAAAGGTTTAATTACACTCTTCCATTTCTGTTTGCTGACAAATGGTTTGCCTACGCTGAAGAGCTAGCATCTCCCTAAGAGGACTCATCATTGTTTCTTAAAATTTTCCCTTGGCTCTATTAGATTCTTTTTTGTTGTTGTTTCTTTGTGTGTGTGGTGTTGAGGATTGGACCTATGGACTTGTATATGCAAGGCAAGCACTCTACCAACTGAGCTTTAATCCCAGCCCTCTATTAGATTATTACAAGTTAAATTAATAAGAATCACTGAAGCACCTTTTCAAAAGTACCGAAAATTTTAATCTACTTATATAAAAATCATCTTGCCCGGATTAAAAAGAAAACAATATTTTATTGAGTGAACTGTCTAATATATTTTTCTTTCATTGTAGAGTCATATCTGAAACACAGATAGCTGTAGATATGATGGGAGTCTGACTAACACTGAGTTTTATCGGCATAGGGGTCATCCCATTGAACAGGTCATAATTTAATTGTATATAGGTACAATTTCCTATATAGTGAAATAATTTGCAAACTATAGTTGAAGCACTTCTAATTTCAAAAATTTTAGTGCACATGCATGCGCGCACACACACACACATATCTACTACAAAAAGTAGTGAAAACCCTGGTATCTATTAAAATGAAATTTTGTCAGTAATTATGACTTCCTGTCTTAGCTTCTTGAATTCACAAGGTAAATAGCCTTTCAATTTTGCCTTATTTATCTAAAGTCATAAAGTTTTTCTTTCATCTATAAATAATGGACTTGAACTTTCTGCTCTCACTTGGAGATGACAATATACGAGTAAAGAAATTAGTTTCCTGGTGGTAAGAATTATTTTTCTGCCATGGTTAAATATTTTTTAAATTTACTTTAGTCTTAAAACAGAACCATTTTTGACTTATAAAGACTAGTTTATGCCTATCTAAGTTACAAAGTTTCCTATTTTACATATTTATCTCCACTTTACCCAGTGATCCAGCACAATGATTATTACTGATCAACAGAAAGATCGGAAACTGATATCACTTTTCAATTCAATTCATCTTCAAACTTGTGTAGGTGAGGAAGACTGGAGAATGGCCATTGGTGCATGGTGAGGGTTCTGACTTCTGACTTCTGAAAAGACCAAGTAGGAGGACATTCTGCTAAGTCTGTAAAATGAAGACTCCTTTATTAACTTAAGGACTCTGGTATCAATAATACGTGTGAAATTCCTGAAGAAATAAATAAAATTTGAGTGTCAGAGACAAAATTATAAGTTCATCCAATATCCTAAGGAGGTCAAGTCAATATGTATGTAGGAGACAGAGGCAGGAAGAGGAGGTAGGATGAATGGAAGAGACAGTAGAGAGTACTGCACACAAAATCAATCCAGTAATAAACTTAGCATTTTGAAGGCATTATTGTCTGAACTTTGTGAGATCCAGAGTACTCATTGATACTTCTTATGCAATATTCTCACGGTAAAACAGCTATCTTTTAAAAATTATTTCATGTATCCTGTTGACTGGATAGGACCTAGATAATTTATGGCACATAAAGTTTAAATATCTTGTCTTAAATTCCATCAAAGATAATCAACTATCTTTTCCTAATTTGTTCCAGGAATAAGACTAAGGCATGGTAATGTGTCTATCATTCCCCTATCTCAAAATAAATATTCCGTTGTTTGAAGGTTCCAAGAAAGTCAAGTTCAAAGAAAAGTTTGATTTTTCACTACATTGACTTTTTTAAAGTTCTAATTTCAGGCCATATTTCACCTCAGTGAACAATGAATTTTTGTTTAACAAATTTGTTATGTATGAACAGGGAGAATGTGAGTTGTGTACTCTTTAAGCTGTGGATGCTTGTGATAATGTAGATAAAAACCAAATCATACACCTTTGTCCTTTAAATAATAGTGGAACATGAGAAGGGAACTCTATCACATCTGGGTTTAGTAGATAAAACTTTGGGTGAGTGTTCTCTGTGCTCCCATTCTGTGTGAAGTCATAAGGTTGCAGAACCTTGAAATCCAAGCAGCAAGGACCTTGGGCTCTGAATTTAGGGAGAACTGCTTTAAGGTTAGTGTCTGACTACAGTCAACAAACCTGGACTTTTTGAGATAAATCTTTTATTTATTGTATTCATTTCTAAATGAAAGCTATTTTATGAACAAAAGTGAAGCTCGGAGGCTTCCTTGAATTAGCATCCTGAAATCCTGAAATTAGCATTCTGTCTCCACATAAGCACATGTACCCCTTTGTCCCATTTCAACAATGATCATTCGGTTTCTAGAGAACTAATTAGAGAGAGGAATAATGATAATATTTAGTCCATGAGGAAAATGGTCCCTATTTCCAGAAGTATACCAATGAGCTTCTAATATAGCTGTGCTAATATACTTTTTAGCTAAAGACAAAACATCTTTTCAATTCCACTGCTATTACTTTATTCAAAAATACTTTTTTATATTCAGTGGCTGAAAATAATTTACATCAAATAGGAGTTGAATGAGTAAAAAAAATGGTTCAAAAATAATAATGCTGATTTTTATTTTAAGGGAAAGTCTGCTTAGCCCTGAGGCTTCTTTATAGATGGTAGGCATTCAAATTTCCTAGCAGAAGATGCAGTGTTGGAGAGACAAATTACCCTACAATAACATAAAAGGATGCTCCCTCTAACTTAGTGAAGTATGTGTTCACATTATGATGTGATGCAAATATCCTTAGCCTGTGCTGCCTTTCAACAGGAATCAGTTGAGCTGAGAGATTATTTGACCTGGAGAATTTTCCTCTTTATTTCATAGCTTTACTTCCAGACAGAGCACATGCTGATCTATTTCTCAGCCCCACATCACTTGTTCTTTATTCTTACTCTAAATACATCTATAGACAACTCTGACATTTGTATTTCATGAAATTTTGATAGCCAATAGGTGCATAAAAGAGTGCAATCTTAAGAAACTGTCAAAATAAGTTCAGCCATCTAAAGTTTTCTCTAGGACTCTAGCAAAATAAATATAAATTCTAAGACTTACTATGCATAACTTTATGGAGAGATAAAAACTATAGAAAGAAATGTGTATATGCATTGAAAAGTTCCCAAATCATTTGTAAGACATGGGATATGATTAAAACAGGTCCCTTTGCTTAGACATCTTTGGCTTGAGGCCTTAGAAAATAGAAGATGAAAAATTGTGTGCTTTACTTAGAATAGATAATTTCTGAATATGTAATAAAAGTCTTTTGGTTTTAAATTTGCTATACTGTACAGCATTCAAAACAAATTTGAGACCTGATATGTATTTCAGAAGCAATATTTGCAGTTATTTAATTAACTATAAATAAAAAATCTATTTTGTTAGATTTATGAGGGTATTGGATAAAGACTGGTATATTTCATAAAATCTGGAACTAAGAAGAGGAATAAGATAAGGCTATGGGTCTGAAAATAAGAGGTAGGTCCATTTGAAACTCATGATCAAAGGACACTTTAGGAATTTGTCTGACATTTCAAAATCAGTCCAGAATTTAAGAATGTATCAACTGAACAAAATATTAATATATAGAGGTTGGAGTTATATGATGGTAATCTTGTGTATTCTCCACACCTTTGGAGTATATGGCATAATATTATGAAGCACAACTCAATTCCATATTTATTCTTTCACATATGTAGAATGTTTTACCTAACTAATAAACGATGTTGCAAAGCTAGGGAAGCTTGCACATTTCTGTAACACATGTATAGTGTTAACAGTAATATAAAATATTCAGTATAATTATAGCTTTAGAACATAAGATGAGAACAAAATAAAATAACCATGCATAGGTTCCACATGACATGGAGCCCAAGGAATACTTACATCACTCAGTGAGAATCAATCACTGGTGACCTTCAGCTTGCTAAAATGACTAACATTCTTTTAGCTTAAAGGCAATGCTTCCCTGGAGAATTCTCTGGATGTTATCACCAAGGCTTGTTGTTACATAACAGGTTTCTTCATCATGACAGAAGGGAAACTATCAACACACTCGATCTTTTGAACATTGCTTGCCTCAGGGTAAAGAATGACTGTTAAAACCTACTGAACCACTTACCAGAGAAATCGGAGACAACAATAAACATGAATGTATCCCAGGAAGACATCAATTCTGAAACATTTGTTC
This sequence comes from Marmota marmota marmota, assembly GCF_001458135.2. Classification (NCBI taxonomy): domain Eukaryota; kingdom Metazoa; phylum Chordata; class Mammalia; order Rodentia; family Sciuridae; genus Marmota; species Marmota marmota. Next base: position 27,196,675 of record NW_026000108.1, on the reverse strand, counting down.
TGATAATCAGGGAGAAGAACAAAATCCAAGACCACACAATCTGTTCTAGACTCTCTAACAACATTTCTTATTCATTGCCTGTTCATTGATGCATGAACATCTTCTTTACCACATACTGATGGATTCAGCAGTCAATTTGTGTTGAAATACTATTACTCTGGATCAGGCTGTTCAAATATTATTTTGTGCTATTTGTCAATGGAAGAAAGAAATTATCTTCTTATTTGAGTGGTTTGAGTTTCAGTTTATGTAAGATTGTATTTTATAAATTAATATGGCAAGTAATTTAGAAGCAAAACTAAAACAACAATAGTAACCAGAGTAAACATACAAAACTAATTAATACTTTGATACTTAGCAGGTTTGGATATATCAGGGAAAAAATTAACATCTACCTTTCTCATTCACACCCTAAAATAAAAAGTTCTTATTGAGTTTCAGAATATGAATGCTTTCCTCAAGGGTAAATAAATGCTATGTGTACGTGTGTGTGTGTGTGTGTGTGTGTGTATGTGTTAGATTCATTCAGAAGAGTGATGATACTTCATCTTAAATACTCTTCATTATTCTACTTTTGATGATTATCATTATTTGTCACATGGGGGAATATCCTTTTTTTATTCATGAGATGCAAGAAAGAGTAAAATAAATTAATATATTCCAGTAATGTAGCTGAGATTTGGTGGAAACTGGAACTAACCGATTGTATGTTACTGGAATTGTATACCCATTTTTTTGAATTCTCTTTGCTCAAGAACCTTATTCTTTCTCCTTGAAATTTGGCTACCTAGATATATCCAAAAAATTGATCACTCATAGCATATTTCTTCCAAATTAAATTATTCCAACTTGGAAAAAGACAATTTAAGAGTAATTTCTATAATATTCTAAAGTTTAGATAACATAGACTGATTTTAGTATGTGAAGGATTTAGATATAAGTAAATTTAAAGTGGTCAATTTTACATTGTCACCTTAGTCATTAACTAGGCCAAAGAATCAAATTTGTACAGGAAGTATTTCATTTTTTTTATTGTTTCAAATTAGATTGACTTTTCTATTGAGGATTTGGTACGATTACAAATGAAAAAAAAATATAAAGGGAAAGATTTACTAGTAGGTAGAAACTCAAAGTGGACCAAAGACCTTAGAATTAGACCAGAAAATTTGCAACTATTAGAAGAAATGTAGACCCAACATTTTGACATATTGGTACAGACTTCCTTAAGAAGACATCTAAAATACAAGAAATAAAATCAACCAAAAATTAATAAATATTAAAAAGCTTCTTTATAGCAAAGGAAATTATAAGGGTGTGAAGCAAGTATCTAGAAAATATGAGAAAATAAATCTTTCCCAGCTGCTCCTCTGATGGGATTAATGTCCAGAATATATATAGAACTCAAAAAATTGAAAGTAAAAAACCCAAATAATTCAATTAATAACTGGACAAAAGAACTAAACAGATACTTCTCAGAAGAAGAAATATAAATGGTCAAAAAATACATGTGAAAAATGTTTGAAATCTCTAGCAATCAGTGAAATGCAAATCAAACTAGAATGTCAATTATCAAAATTTCAAAAATTTATCAAAATTATCAAAATTTATCAAAATTAGAATGACAATTATTAAGAACATAAATAATAATAAATTCTAGTGTACATGTGAGGAAAATACATTGTTGGTGGGATTGCAAATTAGTACCACGAAAAGCAGTAGAAAGAGTACTCAAAAAATTAGGATTGAAAGCACCACAAATCTCTGCAATCCCACTTCTTATTATAGATATAAGCATCTAAATTCAGTCTACTATAGTGATATAGGTACATCAATATTTATTTATAGCAGAATAATCCACAATAGCTAAGTTATAGAATCAAACCAATTTGCAATAGCCAGCCTAGGTGCCCACCAAGAAATGAATTGGGAAAGGAAATGTAATATTATATATATATATATATATATATACACACACACACACACACACACACACACATATACACACACACAGTGGAATTTCACTCAGCCATAAAAAAGAATGAAATCATGACTTTTATTACTAAATGGATGGAACTGGAGAGCAAAATTCTAAGTGAAATAAGCCAGACTCATAAAATCGAGTGTTGGGTGTTTTCTCTCCTATGTGGAAGATACACCAAAATAAAAGATGGGTGGAATCCCATGAAAATAGACAAGAGATCAGTAGAGTAATGGAATATAATGGGAGGGAGGAGAGAGAAAAGGGAGGAATGGTGAAAAAATAGAACTATATTATACTATATATGTATATATATATGAATATACAGAGTTAATTGGTCAAATCTTATCTGGGTGCTTTTTTTTTTGGCCTGTATGTGTGAGAGATTGTTTTTGATAAGATTAACACTTTAAAAAGTAGCCTTCTAGTGGCCCGTGGAGGGGCAGAGCTGCCAACCACGCCTGCAAGGAAGGCGGACCTGCGACCCACCGGCAGAACAGGTGCAGCGACCTGCTGAGGGGCAGAGCCGCCCCCTCCCCCTGCGCCTGCAAGGTAGGCGGAACTGTGACCACCGACAGAACAGGCCCAGGATCCCGCGGAGGGGCAAAGCTGCCCCCCCGCGCCTGCAAGGTAGGCGGACATGCGACCACCAACAGAACAGGCCAGACCTTCAACCGACAGACAGAACAGGCCCAGCGGCCTGCAGAAGGGTAGAGCCGCCCCCCTCCCTGTGCCTGCAAGGTAGGCGGACCTGCTACCGACCGGCAGGACAGGCCCAGCGGCCTGCCGGCATGGTAGGCACATTGTCCCAATTGGAGGAGTGGCAGAGCTTCCGCCCACGCCTTCGAGGGAGACTTTGCAACTATACAAGAACAATATAAATATATAGGGGGAAAATTCAATAGCACAACAGTTTCACCAAGTAGAAAGGAACGCGAACAGTATGAAGAGACAAGGAAAGAAAGGACCACAAGCAATGCAGGTCAACTCAACGTTAGAAGAGGTAATAGCTGCAGCAGATGGAATGTCAGATAAAGAATTCAGGATATACATGCTTCAGATGATCTGGAGTCTCAAGGAAGACATCAGACAGCAAAATCAGACAATGAAAGATCACTTCAACAATGAATTACATAAACAAATCCAAGAAGCAAAAGA
>NW_026000108.1:27176419-27191457 GCF_001458135.2 Marmota marmota marmota | reverse complement strand
AGGGGAGGGGAGGGGAGGGGTGATAGTAGAGGATAGGAAAGGCAGCAGAATACAACAGACACTAGTATGGCAATATGTAAATCAATGTAGGTGTAACTGATGTGATTCTGCAATTTGTATACGGGGTAAAAATGGGAGTTCATAACCCACTTGAATCAAAGTGTGAAATATGATATATCAAGAACTATGTAATGTTTTGAACAACCAACAATAAAAAAATTAAAAAAAAGAATAATTTCAAGGAAAGAAACACATAAAAAGTAGCCTTCTTAAAAAAACTGATTTCTTTCTTTCTCTCTCTCTCTCTCTCCCCTCTGTTTTTTTTTTTGATACCCTGCTTTTTATTAATTTTTTATTTTGAGAAAGGACCTTGCTAAGTTGCTTAAAGCCTAGCTAAATTGCTGAGGCTGGCTTTGAACTTGTGATCTACTTGCCTCAGTCTCCAGAGCCACTAGGATAATGGCTGCACCACCACACCCAGCAGATTTCTTTCTTTTAATATAAATGAGCCTCATTACATCCACTGAAGGTTTGAATAAAATGAAAACACTGGTCTCCTATAAGCAAAAGAGACTTGTCTAAAAGATTGCCTTTGGTTCTTCCCAGTTCTAGAGAAAACTGCCTTTGGACTTGATCTAGAATACTGACTTTTCTGGTTCTCACGGATGAGAGCCTTCTGAATGCAGAGTTTTTTCTTGATTGCTAGCCTGCTGTCTTGTATAGAACTGGCTTTCCTGAATCTTCAGGCCAGAGTATCGTATAGGTTTTTTTTGGACTTGCCATGGGTATGACTCAGTTCTCTACAATAATATATTTTGCACAGACAGACACTATCATGACAAAATAGAGAGTAAATATTCATGACAATTTCATCTTTCTCTTCTGTAATTGATCACATGGTCATAACCAATGTTCAAAACTACATTTTTCTATACCCATTATATATTCCTTTTTGTTGTTGTTTTGTTTTGTTTTTGGTACTGGGCATTGAACCCAGGAGTGCTTCACCACTGAGCTACATTCCTAGTCCTTTCTAAATTTTTTTTTTTTTTTAAATTGAGACAGAGTCTTTCTAAGTTGCTGAGGGTCTTACTGACCTGCTATAGCAGGCCTTGAAATTGTGATCCTCCTAACTCAGCCTCTTGACTAGCTGGAATTACTGGTGTGGACCACCATGCCTAAGCTGTTTTCTATTCCTTTTGCCTAGATCGGGCATCTCAGCTCATCATGTTTGTTTACTTGGTGAGGTGACGCAAATCTTCATTTCTGAATTTGTCACAATTTTTTTCTTTTTCTCTTTGTTTCTTTCAATTTCTTTCTTTCTTTCTTTCTTTCTTTCTTTCTTTCTTTCTTTCTTTCTTTCTTTCTTTCTTTCTTTCTTTCTTCTTTCATTCTCTTGTTTGTTTTTTAGCAATGGGACATGGCAATGTATCATCTGTAATTCAGACATACTCTACTTCCTCTGTGGAGAAGCATCTCTGTTTTTCCATTAGTAGTCAGGATCAATAATCTCAGTAAGCATAGTATCTCTTTCCTCTGTCTGTTGATTCATAGGTGAGAGAAGTCCCAAGTGGCTTAGTGTCATAATTTCCAGTTCAATGGAATCATTGCTTGTCTCCTAGTAGAATTATTCCTCCTTTTGAAACTAAAAGCTTGAAGCTAGTAGAATTCAAGGTCTGTGAAACAAGAAGAAAAAAAATTTCTTACTTTCCTTTCAACCACTTGATTCCTAAAATTGTGAATCCTGGTTCTGTGAAAAATAGCATAATATATCTGATAAAGATAGGAACATATGCAGCTCCTTGAGAGCTGTGATTTTTTAAACATAGCTGGTGTTGTAACTGTGTCCTCAAAAGGCTATTTAATCATACTGTCAAGATGGCTGCCACTTGGTTTTTTGGAATATGGTATAACCAGTGAATTCCATGAACACACAGCCACTGCCATATTTTTTTTTCACTGTGAAAAGGAGTGAAGTAGCATAGTATAACATGATGTGCATAAGCATGCTGTAAGTGAATGGATTATAGTTTTGGCAAAGCAATGTGTTCAGGGAAGGCAAATACATATCCAGAGAATTTATTCTAATAAGAACAAAACACTGTCTCTTCCATGATGAAAGAACAGCAATTTAAACAATCGGCCACAAAGTAGCTGGTTGTTAATCTGAAAAAAAAAAATGCCACATCAGAAACTTGGAATTGAACTCTGTTGCTGGTGGATTGGGTCATGATCAATAGCCAAGGCGATGTTGGTATTGTTGGACTTGTTAAAGTCAATGTTGCTGAGCCATACATAACCTTCATCTCTGATACCATGTCAAAGTGTTCATAAGCCCATTGGATGGTGATGGTGCTCCTTGGGGAGTATTATTGATATCCATAGAGCAAGTCAACCTCTCTAATTAATTATTAGAACCCTCCTTTGCCTAGGTCACATTTTGACAAATATTCATATAGGAAACACACGCTTTCATTTTTTTCCCCATATACTTCTTCCCAGATTTCCTCATCACCAGTTTTCCAATTGTGTTCTTGTTAAGGCCCTTGTTATCCCTTTAGATCTATAGGAATATTGGAGGTCATGTCTCAAGATATCTTACAGAAAGAAAGCATAGAATGTAAGAGGTAGACCAGGCCTAAGGCACAGAAACATTGAAGGGAGCTTACAATGGGGCACCAATGAGAAAATTACATAAGTTTGATGTTATAGGACCCAAGGACAGCTCCATCTCATAGAAAGCTTACTGCTGAAACTTTGATAAAGCTTCTGTGAAATCCAAAGGGAAAAGAATGAAGACAGAGCCATTGGATTTAGAGATGTGTGCAGCTACTCTCACTTTGACAAAAGTAGCCTTAGTAGTGTGGAAGGGATGGAAATGGAAAACACTACAGATACATCCTTGAAGAAATTTTGCGATGAAGGGAGCAGAAACATTATATACTTAGTGAAGTACTTAACAGCACTCAATTGAAAATTGTGACTCCAAAACTGATCTTTAAAGATATCATGAACCAAATAAATGTTCAAATTGTCATGTTAATAATTATAAACATTACTTTTATGTTTGGTATGTGATAAACAAATTTTACATATATCACCTCATCTGATATTTGCAAAAGCAGTGAGTAGATCTTATCACTATACAGTGTATAGGTGAGGAAATTAAGAACTAGAAAGACTAAATTATTTTTTTAATATCAAAATTAGTAAGTTATACAGTTCATGTTGGAATCAGAGAGTAAGATTTCAGGATCAAAATTCTTATCTTTCACATCACTGTACCTCACATTAGTTGCAGTAATATTTTGATGATGATTTACCAAAGAGATTGAAGTCAAATGATTTTTCAATATAGACAAAGTGAAAAAATATCACAAAATCTGGATAGAATGGATGTAATCAATGGTGTCTTCTACCTTCATTCAGTAATAACATGTATGTTATATGTAATTGTTGCTTCCTTGACAACTGTTTTTAGTTTTCTAGTTATGAAAGTACCTAGTAGATTATCTGGCTTATGGGAAGAGAAATAAAGAATTATTTTTTACATTAGGGTAAAGAATCCATCTTTCTGCATCTTCCTTTTATTAATCCTAGTAATTCAATCTTTATCTATGAAATTATACTCTCACGTCTCTTCTGTTATCCTTTAAACATTCAAAGACTCATCCCCCCTACATCCAAAATAATTCCTTTCAGCGTTATATGTCCACTGTATTTCCTCTTTTACATTGTCTATTTTAAAACTAAATTTTATTTAACCAATATTTTCAGTGTTTTCTCTGAGACAATGGTTCTGCTCCATGCTGGGAATACACACTACTCTCTACACATCAGACTAGTCATTTTAATCAACTTGACTCAATGAATCTATAGGCCTTTAAATTAAGACTTAAACTTTCCTGCACCATTAGTTCTACATTTCATGAGAAAAATCTCTCTTGGAAGTGAATGAAAACATAAAGTAGGTTATTCTGACAGTGTCAGGTAAAGAAGACCTGTCTCCAGAATTGTAAGTATTTTTCCCCCATTTCTAAATTTCACAATGGGTTACAATGCTGCACCTACAATAAATTTTTATGTATAAACGGTAATGTGAGTTGGAAAGTTATTTGAAATTGCATAGGAAAATGTGCATGGATAGCAAGTGCACTGTGAGGAAGTGCTGTGCAATTATTGACAGGTGGGTATGTGATGTGCTTTACCTTCTCTCTGTATGATTAATCCACATGAGCAGCCAAGCTCTTCTTTAACACCATGTAATTTCAACAGATGTGGCTTATGGTGTCAGTTTTTATGGGCATTTCTTTCTCAGCTGATTTGGAATAAAAATAAAAATAAATAAGCCATAGATGCAGAAGCTGTTATTAATATACTTACTAAATAAGAATCACACTGCTATTTAATTCTAATATGCAATATAAGGATGCTGTCTGTGTAAAAAGTGATTGATGTCAATTTTAACATTCCATTAAGCAGCATTGATTACTTTGCTGAAAGATATAAATGATTATTAATAGATTAATTTCATAGATTAAAATGGAGAAGGGTAACAGTGAAATGTTTATAGTACTAATGTACTGGCCATTAACTGAAAAAAAATCAAGCTTCAATATATCAATTGCAAAATAAAAGAAAAACATTATCTCTGATTTATGACTCAATCTAAATCTTTTACCACATCGTTCATGATGATAATCTCATCATCAACAGTGAAAATATGTGTTCATGGAAGCCTTTTCTTTTCTATTACAGAAAAAGTCCTTTTGAGAGGAAGACGACCAAATAATTTGAATAGCACTACACAGTTTTCACCAGAAAAGCTGAACTGAATCGAATATGCAGTATTGATTGCCTATTCAATGAATAAAACTGATTAGTCTGCACATAAATAAGTAGAAGACATGACTTTGTGCCATCTCTAACGAATAAAAATAAGTTATATTTGCTTAAAATCCTAAAACATATTCATCTTGGTAGATTACAAGAAAGGAAAACTTATGAATGTATCTAAAAGATGCTTGAGTAAATTATTCATAGAAATGACTACATTCTCCTTGGATGAATTAATATACTCCTGAGTGAGGTTAATGTCTAATTCTATTGAAGCTATAAATATAGGAATAGCCTTGTTTTTTTTAAGATTTGTGCATTATTACTCTGTCTAGCTTTTCTTTTTTTGTTGTTTTTAATCTACAGATGTAGACAGTACAGACAGTAGAGTAATTTTGAGGTAGGTTTAGTTATAGAAATTTTATTCACTAAAAAAATAAATAGATGTCATCTGGATTTTAATTCTTCCTCCAATTTAAACTTGATTTGAATTCTTCATACCTCTTTGTTTAATCTCCAAATATTTCAGTATCTACAAAGTGGAATTTACAGAAATAGATCATTTGTTGACCTTCAATTCTCTGATATTATGATAACATATACCATATTTTCTACTTCATTTTGGTGTCTGCAGCAATACAACACTAAACTCTCTTGGATGAAGCAAATTTACACAGCTAGATACAATGATTCATTCCCCAGAAGGCATATACTGCCTATCAAAATTATATATGAAAAAATATATATATGTGTGTTACATGTAATACCTGTTATACATGTATTTCTGTATTGTATGTTGCAAACTCATTTAGATAGAATATACAAAATACAGATCAAGTACATCTAATTCAAATATCTGAGCCCGCAATACTCTTAGTATTCAAAAATTTGAGCACTAACATGACTATACCATACATTGCAAACTAAACCCTGACCTCATGTGATTGATCCCAGACAAAACACAGGTATAGTATATATAAAACATATGATATATTAATCATAAAATTACTAATTATCTTCATAGTTTGTGTATATCAAATAAATGTATTTCATGTTGGGAATTGGGTCCTATGCCCAAGATAGCTCTTTACATATATGTAGATATCGCAAAATCTGAAAAGAATCCCAAACCAAAACACTTCTGGTAGTAAACCTTTCAGATAAGGGATAGTCAACCTTTAGTTAGACACAAAATAAAGTATAAACATTATTGCTGGTAAAATCTGGATTGTGCATGAAAAACTTTTGCTGCCACAAAAATCTTTCCAATGATGAGGTAGAAAAAATATACATGTTCATTCTCAAGCAAAATTATATAACTATAATTCTCCAATGATACCACAGCCTTTATTGGATTTTATGGATTCTTGGAGAAAATATAAGGCTACATATATCCTTTAGGTAACAATACTCCAAAAAGAGAGCACCCCAAGAGTTGGGCCATACAAATTCAATTTGTTCTGCCAGCATCACTTTGGGGAGATATGAAGAGAGAAAGTAAATATTGTTCTTTCAGAATTACTTCCAAATGGAAATAGAAACCATAAAAATGGAGGTTTGTCCTTATGCTTCCTAGACACTCCCCAAATTTAATAACATATGGGGCTTAAGCAATAACCCCCGCATCAGAAATGTGCATCTTGTCCTTAGCTGGGGAGGTCAATGGTTATCAGGGAGTTCTTTTCTTCTGACTTCCTGAGGCAAGTCCAAAAATAGAATCCTCTGCATTTTGTGTGCATCCTTCTAGGAAGCTGAGGTACAGTTTTGCTTACATCAAAGAAGGCCCTGAAATGGCTTTTAATATGATACTAATTTTTCCACTCTTTTTCTATCTTCCCTCCCTTGCCTTCATTCCCCTTTGTTTACTTCACTGAACTTCTATTCAACCCCATTTATAGTTTCCACATATCAGAGAAAACATTCAATCTTTAATTTTGGGGAATGGTTTATTTCACTTAGCATGGTAGTCCCCTGATCTATTCATTTACTGTCAAATGACATTGTCATTCTTTATTTCTGAGTAACACACAATTGTGTATATATACAATTTTCTTTACCCATTCATCTGTTGAAGGGCACCTAGTTTAGCTCCACATCTTAGCTATTGTGAATTATGCTGCTACAAACATTGATGTGGCTGTGGCACTGTGGTATGGTGATTTTAAATCTTTTGAATATATACCAAAGAGTAGGATAATTGGGTCATATGGTGGTTCCATTCCTAGTTTTTTGAGGAACCCCCATATTGCTTTCCAGAGGGGTTGTACCGATTTGTACTCCCACCAATAGTGTATGAGTGTACCCAAAAGCGTGTGATATCTTAACTGAAACCCAAAAACTAGAAAGAATAGTCTAACTGAAATGATAACATCTGTTACAGCTCTGAATCTGGTAAGCTTAATGTATCCTAAGAAGTTTATAATCACCACTATGGCTACAATCTTTTAAGCAAGAATAAGAGGGGGCACAGAAACTAGTGAACAAGGTAGAAGTTAAAATTTTTGAAATCTTAGCCACAATAATATGCCTGAATTTTATTTCAATGCAAATGTTATGCCAATGAAAGTCTAGGACTTTTTAATTCTAGAAATTTCTTTGTGTTAGTTTGAATGAGTTAAAGCAGGCCAACTATGTAAGTAAAGTAACAGGGGGATTTCCTAGTACTTTACATAGCAAGGTACATTGACACAAGTAAGTGTATTGTTATGGAAATATAGAACAATAGAAGGTTTATGCTTTTACTTAGGATAAAAGGAGTTGGGGAGGAGTCAAGAATCATAGCTTGATTTATGGTTAAAGCAACTGGTTAGAAGATATGCCACACTTAGTTGAAAAGATAGATGAAAGGACACAAATTTGGGAATAGAGCATAAGTCAGTGATTTGGCCTGGACATGGTAAGATATCTATGAGAAACCTAAGTTGTATCATGCAGAACAGTTAAATACTATTTTAAAGATTAAAATTAAAAAAAAACACATTCTTAAGGAGAAAATGTCAATATGAATAGCAATTTCAAAATTTAATGTGAAAGTAAGAGTTCAATAAAATATTTATTGATTATTTTACAAAAAATGTTGTTTAAAGATACATTATAAATATAAATAAATCATTAGAAATTTCATCAAATGTATTATATGTCTTAATTTGGCAAAATTAAGGAACTCCATATTAAGAATTCAACACAACATTTGTATCCAACATGGAGATAATATTTTTGAAGATCTTTTTAATACTTGAACAAAAATATAATATAATGATAGTAAAAACCAAAGCACTTGCCTTCATTAAATTTATACTCTTAAAAATATTCCATAATAAAACAAGGTAGTGATAATTGTTATTAAGATCAATTAACCTAGGATGTAGTTTTAAAGTGAATAGAGTGTGGATGCTAGATTGGATTAGTGATGCCATGAGTAGCTTCTATGATAACATGTGAAAACAGGCTAAAGGAAGGAGGGAATCATGTGTTGACTAGGAAATAAATACTCTAGCATGGGAAGAACAGATCTAAAGACCCCGAGGCAACAGCAGACTTGGAATGTTTGAAGAAGTGGAATGAAACTATCGTGGCTGTAATAAAATGAATGAGCTATAGAGTGGTAGGAGTTAAAGAGCGGTATCCAAATGATTATCATGTAAAGATTTTACACCACATTAACAAATTCAGATATGGAAGCTATCACAAATTTTTGAGAAGAGTGCCAAGATGTTATGTATTTTAGTAGACATTCAACTCTTGTGTGGACACCGGGCTTCAAGCTTGGCAAGTGTAAAAGTGCAAGAAACCAATAAAGAGACCATTGCCATAGATCAGGAGAACAATATTGAAAGCATTGGAGATGGTAAGAAGTTATCTGGTTCTGGATAAATTCTATAAAGGCTACAAAAGTAGCATTTAAAAACATTTTTAAATTAGGTGTGAGTTATAAAGGATATGCATCAAGTTCAACTCTAAAACTTTTATGACTAGTGATGTATAAGCCTGGGAAGAGATATTTCCACAAGTGAGATAGTCAAGAGCTGAGTTTTCAACATGCTAAACTTGAGTTTGACTATCAATTCAATATACAATTGTTGAATAGGTGGTTGGACGTAAAATTTTTAACTTTGGTGGAAAATAAACTGAGAGAGAGAAATCTTTCAATATTGGTCTCATACAAATAGTAGTTAAAGATGAGATTATCTAGTATGGTAACCCATAAAGGGTCTCCAGTGATTCCTGCCTCTTGATTTTCATATGGGGCCCTTTCACAACATTTAGCCCCTTCTGCCTTGTACCTGGGTTGGTCTGTGTGATCAATACCAAACAACAAAAATAATCTGTAAGAAACTTCTTATATAGCTTATAAAAGACAATGAGCCAATACATTGGGCACTTTCTCTTATTCTCTTATATCACATTGGGAAAAGCTGTTGACTATATCCTAACACTACATTATAGGAAGTCCACATGATAAAAAACTGAAAATTTCTTGCCAAATGTGAGTGAGCCATCTTGTAAGTGGATCCTTTGGTCTCCACCACACATTCAGAAGGCTATTCCTTGATGGCAAACTCATCTGAGACCCTGAGACAGAATCAAAAACAGAAGCCACACATGAATCCCCAATGTGCAAAAATATCATCATACATAAATGATCTGTATTTTATGTGAGTAAGTACTAGGAGTAATTCTTATGTATTATTCTGTAATAATACACATTATGGTGTTCAGACATGGAGTACTCACATAACAAAAACCTAAAAAGAGAAGGGAGAAGCTCTAAAACTGGCTACTGCTTGGAGGCTGGAAAGACATTGAGAATTATGATTGAGATCGAGTACATTGCCTTAAACACACAATTATTAGAAATATAAATTCTCAGGAGGATGTCAATAGGAGGTTTAAAGGAAATGAGGGACATGTTATTGGAAACTGGAGGAAGAAGGATTCTGTTTATACAGTATTAGAATGTTTAACATGTTAACCTGATGTAATATGAAAAATTACAAAATGCATCTCATAAACTGACTGATTCTGCTCAGTAACTTCCCAGCTAGGATGTTAGAGGTGCCAACTAATTTCTTTTTATTGGTAATAATAAAATTTCAGCAGAAAGAGTTATACTAAAAGAAAGAATTTATACATGAAATAATCAGGAATTGATGATTTTTAAAATTCTCATCTTCTACAGATACCAAATTATGTTAAAAATAGGAAGTGTCAGCCAGATGTGGTAGTGCAAGTCTATAATCCCAGTAATATCGGAGGCTGAGAGAGGAGGATTGCAAGGTCAAGGACAGTCTCAGTAATTTAATTAGGACTTAGTCAACTTAAAGAGATCCTGTCTCAAAATACAGAATAAAAAATATTAAAAATAAGAAAAGGAATGGGAATGAAGCTCAGTGGTGAAGTGTCCTTAGTTATATCCCCAATTATGCCATCCCCACCAAAAAATAAGAGAAAGCTTTTTGAGCTAAGACCAAATTGAAGGCACTACCAATAGAACATGGTTCAAAACTAAAGCAAAGTCTATACTTTTAAAATCTTTTGTTAATTTCTCAAAAACAGTGGAAAAAATGTGTTTTTGTTTTAAATATCTGTATAATGAGGATGCCTAAGAGTATAGCTTAGTCACAGAAACACTCCCCAAGGTTTGAGTGTGCTTCATAGATCCTCTCAAATAATAGAGATTTTAAGAAACAAAAGGAGACTGTCCCTCATTCATCTTACCTAAAGCCTAATCTACAGAGAGGCATATTCAAGATATTTGCGAATATGTAATCAATTAAATTTACTCAAAACCCAGGATGATTTCTAAATAATTAATACATAGAAACTCTGCTAACTTTGCCTGAAAAGGAGAAAGAAGTACACAATGAAAGAAACCTTTAGACCCCTAAAATTCTATCATTAAGAAGCAAGCTAAGAAGTCTTTAATGAAAAGAAAGGGTAAAGTACCTTTATTTATAGATTTAAAGTTACATGAATGTTGAAGGAAGAGTATAACAGGTATTGATTTTATTTACTATTAGAAAATGGATCATAGGCATGACATGCACAACATTATTTGTTTGTATTGTTAATGATTGTAAGCAGCAGTGTTTGTTATTCACAAATGGTTTTGTATATGGGTTGGAATAAACTAAATAAGTAATCATGGAATCGATAATTGTTCCCTAAGTTCTTGATAACAAGGGTTCTTGGTGTCAAAAACAGTAGATATGGTTGTATCACAAAAGATGTGAAGTAGAAACCATGTCCTACATTTGAATTTAAAAATATCACCATGATCTCATGTGATAATGGTTTTAAAATTTCCCTTTTTAGCTAGCATAATCAGAGTTTATACCCATAATCTTGCTGAAAGTAGTAAACTATATCTTATTAGTACTTTTGATTCAGCTACCAATTTTGGGGAAATTTAGAGAGTAATGAACCATGCAGAACATTGAAATGCACGGCATTCAGATAGGTAGAACTCCACAAACTGACAGCCTGCATTCTTTATTAGGTAAGTTGGAAAGAAGAGGGACAGAGAGTGAAATTACGGTAAAAGAGACCTAAAGGCATTTACAAAAAGACAAAATCAAACTATAAACTACAAGACAAACTGGATGTGCATTGAATGACAAAATCACAAACCATGAATATGAGCATAATTTAAAAAGTCAGGACAATATTAACTTCAGAGGGAACTTGGGCACTGTACATAGGATAATGCTAGGGAAAGGGCTTTGGGAGTGACTAGGACTTTCATTGCATGCGTAAGTAAAGGTTACTAAAGTGTCTGAGCTAATAATTCACTAAACTATATGCTTGTTTTGCATGGTGTTTTACCTTTGTTTTGTATCTGTATCTGTGCTTGATTCTTAAAATACAAAGGCTTAAAGAAAAGGATCAGTGGTGTTGAATGCTGCTGAAAGATCCAGCAAAACCAGAACTGAGAGTTAAATTAGATTTGATGAAGTGGAAATTATCTACATTTGACATTAAACATTATTTTATCAAAATGAACTTTTTGAAATTAAACTTTCATTATTAAAATAATACTGATGTGTTTGTATACTTTATTGAAGTTAGAGTAAGGCCAAATTTTATGATAATTTAAATACCATAATCTGTTATAAAACATTTTAAAATAAAATTCTTCAAATCTGAATTTGCTCATCTTCATGAAATTTTTCTGTGTTCCCAAAATTCACTTAAAAGTATAAAATCATGTATGCTAGTTTTCATCTTAAAGCTGATACAATCAAAATTTACAATTCTACTTATAAGCCCCTGAGCTGCATCAATGCAAGAATCAAACAACTATAATGTTAAAATTTTATCTATTTTAAAGAAAATTTGGTATAGAACAAAAAGTCATATCGCTGTCTTGCTTAGTGAAAATAATTATTTTGAACTGGAGGCGCTGGGTGGTTGAGCATATTCTTACCAGGTGTGGGAACTGGGGTTCAATTCCAGAACAACAACAAAATGAATAAAGAAAAAGAAAAAGAAAAGAAAGCTAGCATAAAATATGTTCTGTCTTTAATTTCACTATAACTTTTGGATGTATGATGATAAATCACTATAATCTTATAGTAGATGGCTCTCAGCATTAATCACCATTTTCTTCAGTGGTGAAATGTATATTTCTCAAGAAAATGTGGAAAGGTATCTCCTAGTTATTGAAATTGCTCTATGTTGATTGTTAAATATAAAATTTTCTTGAAATTAATTAAAAAATTACAGAACATCAAAAATATGTCACTAATAAAACACAAAGTATAATTGATTTCCTATTCTAGACTTTTGAGTTTCTTCAGTAAAGACAAAAAACTGTGCCTGCACTGGATGTCATTGTGCTACACACAACCTGCCCATCCTCCCTAGAAGCTGACTAATTCATTCATAAATATGATCTTGGAAAAGTCACTTAATTTCACTTATTCTCAGTTTCATAATTTATAACTAGTAATAAAAAACAACAGTGTGTATTCTAACGGGATTCAAAAATCCTGCTTAATAGACTCACTACAGAGCCTGGGAAATAACATGGCAGTCTCCCCTAACTCCCTTCTCTCCCACATGCTGAGTTTAAGACTTTGATGTCTCTGAGGGGAATGGGATGTCCACACTTGGAATTTGTTTAATGTTCCAGGAATGTGGTTAGATAATTCTTATGACATTTTTTCCCATAATTCCATTTTCCCTAAATAATTGGCAGATTTGAATGGAATGGATAGGGCACACTCTGTCCAGTTCCTTTCTCTCTTCTGGAATGACTTACCATAGGCAGGTGAAGATTTCTTCTGTCCCCCTCCTATTGACCTTCCATGAAGAGAGACTTGCCCTGAGGATTCTAGCATCAATTTATTAAACCACATATTCAACTATGTTCATTCCAAGTTTCTGACCACAACTATGCATATTGCATACATTATGAATATATCTACACAATCATGTATCCCCCCTTGGTCATTTCCCCTTCCAAGCAGAAAGAACTTTTCCTTTCAATTCTGTCCACTGAAAGGATTTCACCTTCCCATGGTTCTTCAGGAACACCCCAGAGGGGATCTATAGTGAGATATCCCCAAAGTGTTTTTCTTTATCGGGGAAACTTCAGTTCTGCTGTGAAATCATTTTCACTGATTATCAGTCCTATTCAAAATATCTAGAATAATCTCTTTCTTACTTAAATTCAACTATTGTAGATGTTAATGGCATCTATATAAGTCCTTACTGAAACACCTCAATTAGTGTTTTAATCCTTGGATACTATACGCTAGCCAATTCAGAAAATAAATATTACAAGAGGTTCCACAGAGAAATGGCTAAAATATTAAATGAAAAATAAGGATGTGGAACAGTTTAGTTTTGGAATTAAAATATGAATTAAAAAATTACAAGAATTGTCATTTAAAAAGTGTTTCAATTTACAAGTAGATGTGGCAATATGGAAAGTTCATGACTATTGGTTTCTTTGTTCTTAGTAACATAAATAAATGATACTGGTGAACATAAAATATGTAAGAATAAGAAAGAAACTTAGAGATGCATTCTTTAAAGTAATTTTTACATATAAAATCTAACTTTTGAAATTAAAACATTTAGCTCGTAAACTCCTTCCCAGGGCCAAAGAGAAACATTATATACTAAGTAGAGATATTGGCAAAAACATCTTCCTCTCTTTTAATTTCCCAGTTTTCCCTTTGACATGTTGTCAAGATGAAACAAAACAAACAACAATTTAGAGGCATTATTATCTATATTTTGCTTGATCTAATATGATGTTTTCATTTTTAAAAGCAGTTTGAGCAAAATAAAATTCAGATCTTTAGAAAAGAATGTCAAGTATTGAATATTTTTCTATGTCTTAATTAAAAAAAATTCCTTTATAGTTTCTCAAAAACACTAATCTGTAATTTCAGGTCTAGAATATTATTACCTTTCTAAAGGGACACATTTCTATTCTGAGCTGAAATTTTTCAAGTGTTTAAAGATGTATTTATACTTCCTTTATAAAGCAATACTTGTAAATTTTTGAATACATTTCTGATGTTACAATCTGAAAGAAAATAAAACACTTCCACTACAAAAAATACTCAGCTGGTATACAAATTTTTAACAATCATTAGTTGAATAAAATTCAGGTCAATTTATTGCTTAGTTTGCTAGCTATCTTAGTAATTAAATTATTTTCTGATATTTTCTGTTTTCAATGTTTGTAAAGAAGAACTCTAATCAAATGCTGAAATAACAACTTCTTAAATGTGTTTATATCTACTAATATTTCTTGTTAAAGTTTCTTTCACTTTGACTGAATTTTATCTTTCTGCCTCCTTTCTTATATTTCTGCCTTTATATTTTTTTCTAAGTAATACTCCTAAATATTGCCAGTTATATATCAACAGCTTAAATATTATTATATTATTCTCCAGCTCTAAATATCTAGAACATGATGGTTTAATCATCAAGGTTAAGAATAAAAGGAAAATATCAAATATGAAAATATTTTATAAATTTCCTTAAGCATACTTAATAAATTACCACATAAGTGAATAAAAGTCACCATAATTTTATTGTAGGAGATTAGAATCAATCTGAGGATAACTATAACAAGTGTGACTAGGGCTGGGGACATAGCTCAGTTGGTAGAGTGCTTACCTTTCATGCACAAGGCCCTGGGTTCAATCCCCAGCACCACAAAAAAAAAAAAAAAAAAAAAA
>NW_026000108.1:27167996-27172596 GCF_001458135.2 Marmota marmota marmota | reverse complement strand
AAAAAAAAAAAAAAAAAAAAGTGTGACTAAAAGTAACAGTTAACAATTGTATAGTGCATGCTTATGCTATATTCTGAAACAATTTTTGATTTTTAAAAATGTATTATCATTTCATCTTTGCAATAATCTGTTCACAGTAACCAGTATGTTTATCTCAAGTTAATGGACAAGAATACAGAGACTATGAAACTGTTTTAGTCAACTTTTTCATTGCTGCAAACAAAAGAACTGACAAGAACAATTGGAGGAGGAAAAGTTTATTTTGGACCTCGTGGTTTCAGAGGTCTTAGTCGATAAATGGTCCATTTCTTTGGGCCTGAGGGGAGATATAACTTCATGGCAGAAGAGTGTGGTGTAAGAAAGAAGAGCATGAGGAAAAGATTAACATTAAACAGAGACTAGTGGGGGGAGAGAAAGGGAGAGAGAAGGGAAACTATGGAAATGGAAGGAGACCCTCATTGTTACACAAAATTACATATAAGAGTTTGTGAGGGGGAAGGGGAAAAAAAAAACAAGGGAGAGAATTAAACAACAGCAGATGGGGTAGAGAGGGAAGATGAGAGGGAAGGGGAGGGGGGATAGTAGGGGATAGGAAAGGTAGCAGAATACAACAGTCATTAATATGGTATTATGTAAAAATGTGGATGTGTAACCAATGTATCTGCAACTTGTATTTGGGGGAAAAATGGGAGTTCATAACCCACTTGAATCAAATGTATGGAAGATGATATGTCATGAGCTGTGTAATGTTTTGAACAACCAATAAAAAAAAAAAATAAAAAAATAAAAAAAGAAAGCAGCTTTGGACATGGCCACCACAAAGCAGAGAGAAAGCAAGAGCTTTGTTCAGCAATGACAACATCATCTCTGGCCACACCTTACCTGCCTATAGTCACCACTCAGTTAATCCCTCCAGGGGATTAATGCACTAATTGGATTAAGGCTCTGCTAGCCCAATAATTTGATCCCTAACCATTCTTGCATTGATTCACACATGAGCTTTTGGGGGACACATCATATCTAAATCATTACAGGAACTTTAAATAAATCACTAAATTTTGTCAAAATGTGAATGGCCTACAGAGTTTGACTCTAGAAGTCCTGTTCAAGTCAAATATAAGAAAGTGAATCCGTTCAATCAACCCATTAAAAATAGGTAGTTATAATAAGAAAATTTAGTAGAATTTATCATGTTGAAAGCTCAATCAAGAGAGCAGAAAATATAGGGAACATATATGCAGTGTAACCATTGAAAATAAGATAAATATAAAAATAACGTGAAGAAAGCTTGGCATAAATTGGTAACTTTGCATATCAAAATGCATACCATAATGATTTGAAAAATGAAGAAAAACATGAAAGAAAGTAAAAGGCAAAAATGTATGTCTTAAGAAAATTCAAAGCTACTATACCAATAAATGTCTGTAAAATTTTAAAAATATATTGATGGAATGATCAACACTATACATTATTTTCCAAATCTATATGGCAAAAATGAAGCAATATTTACTGAGGTAAAACTATCTCTCAAAACTATACCAAATTACTAAGTAGTTCTCACACTTAAATGAAAGACAGAGGAAAGTGGGGGTATATGTATACACGCATAGACACACACACACAAACATACACACACATGATTATCTATGAAGACAATATTAGAAATTTTTTTCTTATTTAATTTATTCACATATCTCATATTTTATGGGTTTTGCCATAATTTTTGCCTTATCTTTAATTTAAAGATCATTTTCAAATACATTATTACAACTTGAGTAATAATTGTAATTAACATCTTCAAGAAAGGTCAGACCATATTTCAAGTTGTATTGATACCTCACAATGATTGCACTTATTAATAATTCCTATTAATCCAATAGCATTTCACAGAAAGATAATTCCTCAATGGATAAATTTCAGAAATTGTGTAGCAAGATTTATAGCAAAAGAATAAAGACAAGAGGATTAAAATGTAGCACTGTTCAGTGAGTCCACTTTGGCTATGTTCACCTCCTAAAATCAATGCGTAAGGTGGCTCCTGAATTTTAACCAAAATAAACTTTCAGGCTTCTTGTTTCATTTCACCTACAATGTATAGGTATTCTCATCCCTATTGTTGTAAAGCAAATTTTTACAAACGTAACAATTCCTATCCATTACCTCATGCCTTCTGAAACTCAGAAGTCCAGGAACAACAAACTTGGGTTCTTCAAATAGGACTTATCCTGAAATCCTAAATCAGGATTTCTGGAGGTCAGGGGCCTCTTTTAAGCTCTTGTGGTTGTTGGCAGACTCTAGCTCTAAGCTGCTGTAAGACCTACTCTCTGTCCCCTGTGAACTCTCATCTGGGCAGCTCTTCTCCTTCTGCTCCACATGGTTCATACCCCTTTTCAGACACCTTTTTAGGGGGACTTTCAGATTGCTAATATCTCATTTCTTCAGACCTTTTAAAAAGGTGGAGCTGACTATAGGAGGTTTCCTTGGATAACTTTCCTTTTGATTAATCCAAAACTAACTGAAGGATAATCTAATCAAACTCATCCCATTATGTTCATTCTTGGGGAGCCATTTTAGACTTCTCCAGACCACACAGTGAAAGCACGTTTGCTATCTTTTGCTTTTACCTTCATAATTAGCACACTTGTTCCATTATATCCTACAGATTTGAGGCAATATTAACTTTAGCAACAACTGGGGATGTTGCAAAGAGGTAAAATAATCTTATTTAAATAATTATGTTTTACCAGCAAATAAATTGATCACACTAAAGCATTCGTTTCTTTTGAAGTGTTAATTCCTATGAGCGCTCTCAAATAGCATCATAGGGTGAACATCTTGAATGCAGAGACACTACTTGCTTTTCCTGAAGTGCCTGGTGGTAAATTATTTTTGTAAGTGATTACCTTAAAAATCACCATTTTAATCATATGTGATTATAAGGATCAAGTTAATGACAAATAATGTTCTTAACCTTTATGAAATTAGGTGTTTGTGTTTAGTTTATATTATTCCTTTCTTAAAAGGATATTAAACTGTGATACTAAGCTAAATTGAATTATTTGTAACTCCATAATATAGTAGCAAGCATTTTCTTTCTTAGATCTTCATTTTCTAAAGATTAACTAAATTCTTTTAAAAATTTATAACAAAGAATAGTTCAAACCCCTCATTATATGATATTCAATGTTCCTAGAAAGTTGTACGTGTCAAAAAGAATGGCATTTGGCAAGTGAATGCCTGAGAATTACATGAATTCCCAGAAGTTCTTCTGGATATATTTCTGAGTGCAGAAGGAAAGTCACTTGTTCATGACAGTTTTAGCACCATAAGATCACATTAGCCAGCAAATTGTACGTGAAAGTGTACTAATGAGGTTAATAAGCAGAATGCCTGTGAGCTGCCCACTAAGGAATATTTCTAGAAAGATTACAATAAGGCAGGAATAATAAACCCGAAATCTGAAAAAACTGACACACACAGTTAGCCTCTATGTGTTCAATAGTACGAAATTACTTTAATGTAATCTCATTTGTTTTTACTCCTGCTGTTTTTTTTTTTCCTTCTAAAACCTTATACCTATTGCTTCTGCCCTCTGGGATTATAATTTACTTTCTAGAACTCTGCAAAATTTTCATCAGCTGAAAGTGAAATTCAATAGAAATGGAATATTCATTTTCTGTGAACATATTTGTGCATCAGTCAATAAATTTCTATTCTCAAAATGCAAAACATAGTTTGTGAAGAGAATAGATAGTAATAATAACTTAAATGCATTGACATTACTTAATTTATATAAACTCCTCCCCAGCATAAATAAAGTAATTTTATATAGTCTTTAAATCCCTTTCAAATACAGGGATTTAAACAATATAAATAATAGTATGAGTTATAATTTAAATGATCCATGATATTTAGACATGTTTTTGATCCAAATAAAATTGCATCTGTATAAAAAACAGAACATTTACTATGCCAAAAGAATATGCATTAATACTAACAATATTAGAAAATAAAAGTTAAAAACTAATCTTAATAATACTTTAATTTTTATAAAGATTAATTTTAATACATGTTTTATTTGGTCATATGATGCATGCTTTTTTTTCTTTATAAATATTCTAGTTATAACAAAAATTTGAAAAATTGATGTTCTAAGAATAACCATATTTAGGATATCTATATCTATGTTCATATTTGTGTTTATATTTATATCTTATCTACCTATAGATAATTGATGTCAGCTTAAATATATAAGATAAATTCATGCTGAATTAGATATCAAGTAAAAGAAAAATAAGCATGTTTAAGGACTACATTACCATTTCATTAATTTATAAGGTCTATTGTGGTGTGAACTGATAAATATAACAAATAAGAGTGTAACTTATAGGTCAAAGATTAGTAAAAATATAGATTACAGATATAAAATTTTGATAAGTGAGATAAGACAATTATAAGGCAAGAACTGTCATAGGCAGGCCTGAAACTCCATTTTGCAGCCTTCTATAAAAAAACTGTTATAAAAACTGTTTCTGTAAAACTGAAATGAAAGCTGATTTCTGCTAAATTCAAAATGTATATACTGTATGTATGTATATAT
>NW_026000108.1:27158397-27167307 GCF_001458135.2 Marmota marmota marmota | reverse complement strand
TGTATGTATATATATATATATATATATATATATATATATATATATATATAGTATATATACTGTATATATATATAGTGGTGTACATTTATGTGTGTGTATATATGTATATATACATATATATATATATATATATATATATATATATATATATGTGTGTGTGTGTGTGTGGTGTCTTCTGTACTTTGTACCCCACATAATATACTCAACCCAGGATATGGTGGTGCTCTTGGTGACCCAAGTCTTTTAGTAGATTCTCACCCCTGCTAATCACCTGTTTGAATCCAGGATATGGTTGTCTAATACCTGCTTAAACCCAAGATGTGATTCTCTAAGTTGCTCTGCTAACTGCTGTTTTAACTTCTATGATTGGCTTGCTTGCATGACACTAAGAAAAATCCTTGAGCTGTGGTTTTCATCCTTAAATTCCCAAGACACAGGCCAGGAAAATGCTGTTTTCCAACAGAGCTTCAGTTTCTATGGATGGGTGACAGTCCCTGGCCAGGTAAATAAAGCTCTCTTTGATTTGAATTCTGACTTAGAGTGTTTTCTGAAGCAGCTCCTCATAACAAGTCATGTGACATAAACATTCTGTGTAAGATTCCTTTCAGCAAAAAATCAACCTCATGGAATTTATCATTAATTTTTTTCTATTATTTTTTAATTTGTTTTAATTAGTTATACATTACAGTATAATGACTTTGATATATCATACATTTTAATCAGATGGGATATAATTTCTCATTTTTCTGAGTGTACAGGTTGCAGAATCATATTGGTCATGCAGTCACATATATACACACAGTAATAATAATGTCTGTTTCATTCTACTATTTTTCCTATCATCATTAATTTTTGAGAGGATTTTTTTCCAGTTTTCAACTCATTTTGTGCATTTGATGTAATACAGTTTCTACATGGCAGTCCAAGAGATTATTAAGTCTATATCATATTCTGTGTTCAGACTTAGACCGTTACTGACAAATACTACCCGAATACAAATTTCTTCAAAGTATAGAGAAGCAATATTTTTGCCTAGATAAACAACTTCTTCTTTTCAGCATTTGGCTAACTGGGCTTTTTTTTATCATATATGTTTACAGATACAGTACAAAGTCACAAATTAGATTACTAACAAAACGTGTAGTTCATACAATTCAAAGTTAAGGACATAAATATTGACTTATACATTCATTTTATTGGAAATATAGGTAAATATTAGAAAATAAGTTTATTGCAAGGTAAAAAGAATTTCCTTGCCACTAATATCTGGTATTAGTTACACAGTGTTTACTTTTTGCCATTCTTTAGTCCAAGAAATTAACACTCCTGTATCCTTTACAGGAAGTCTTTGAGGTAAATACTATAAGCCCATTTTATAAATGAGGGGATTGGGACAAAGAGATGAAGTGATTCAGGTACTTAAAGATATCACAAGGTTAGCACTCAGACACAGGCTCCAGTGACTTCCTGCTTGATTTAGTTATCTATCCAACTCTTAGATATTATTATTATCATTATCATTATTATCTTCATAATTATGATGTTACCTTAAGATAGCAAAAGAAAAAAAAAGCCTCTTGCTTCCATGTATACAGATTCAAAATCAAAGAAAGTTTTATATATCCCTGGCTATACCTGTAGCTACCAGTCAGAGCAGAATCCAGTTTAGGCACAGTAATTCATGGTGTTACATATTTTTAAAAGTATATCAGTGCAATTAAATAAATAAAAAGGTATACACAAATGCACATTTTTCTTTTGAAAATTATATAGATGTTTGTATAAACAGATGTTTGAGGAACATGTAAAGCCTTTAAAACCCTCAGAGTGGTTATGGAATGCTTCATAATTTGGCTCCAACCATACTTCTCCATATGACCTAGTACCTACACTGATGGTTGATCCATTTAATACTCAACATCTTTCAATTGTGCAAACATACTCTTTTGCTTCTCCTCGCACTTTCAGAAGGTGGTGGCTAAACTTGTGTCACTTTTCCATGATCTTAGGAGATCATAATGGTCTGATGTCGAGGTGGAGTATATTGTATTGCATTATGATTAATTTGACTGTTATTCATTATGCCATTTATGTAGGTGCTGTAGATAAAGACAAACAAATAGTTCAATTTCTTAAAGGAACTTAAATTCTAATAGGACCAATAGAGAAGTAGACTACTATGGGTTAAAATGAGAATTCCAGTTAATGTCACAGTAAACAATTCTGGTGGGAATGAATCTATTCAGCTGTCAACAATTGATAAGTAATGTCATAAGATCACCCAACTCATTCCTTTTACAGTGACTTCTACTCTGGTGATATTTTTCTAATGAACATTAGTGAATCCCTTAATTAAAACTGACTTTTTTATTTCATCTTTCATGTAAAAAGCAAATGTTCTGACTCAAAAATAACATTAAAGTTAACTTACCCATCAGGCATATAGGTAAGTTAAAAACTTTAAATTGGTCTTTGTTAAGAATAAAATTATATTTTTTTGAGTTGCACTCCTTGTGATATTGATAAATTTTTTGAAAGACTTAGGCTGAGAAGAGGGTGGATGTGTATTAGAATTCTTCAAACACAAAATAAAGAAAGATAAAAATGAGGTGATCACTTTTTGTTGGCATTCATGCAAATGAATTTGTGAAAGGAAAAAAAAAATACAGGCAGGTTTTTAGTAAGGTTGGGTATATGAACCTGAAACTTTAACTTTTGTGGGTAGGTGGGAGATTTTCACTTTTGCTTTGTGTGGAGTCAAGTCAGTTTTTTTAAAAAACTAAATATTTTAGCTGATACACAAAAACACGAAAATTGTACCTACCTACAGGGAACTATGTGATGTTACAATACATCCACAATTATGTAATGTTTAAATCAGATTAAGCATATGTATCTCAACAAATATTTATCATTTTATTATCAGGAAACCATTTAAAGAATTTGAGTGTTGGGAAAAGTTTTTGAGGTCTTTTGGTCATCAACTTGATGACCCTGGCTCTGTTCACAGCCGAGTGTCTGTTTCTGTAGAGTGCAGACTCCTTACATGAGCAGCATCAGCATCAGTTGAAAATTCTCAAGTGTAGCTGCACATTAGGGTTACCTGCAGGCATCCCACATCAATGTTGGTTGAAGCTCATCAATTGCTTCCTATACGTAGCCAAGATGGAGAACCACTGTGCTAGAGGAGTCTATTGAGCTTTAAGGAAAGATAAAGACTTCAGCGTTTATAAGTGATGGCAGCCTCAGCAAAGGCAAAGATCCTCTATGTATGGAGATCAGAGACCAGAAGCATAATGAAGGCCATAAGAGAGTGTCAGTTACAATCTGGAGTAACCTCAGTAATCAAGAACTACTGTGGTATAGAGTCAACACAGAGGGAATGACCAGAGGCATTTTGCTATGGCAGACTTCAGAATGCAGGCTACCACAGTTCAACACTCAGGCCCAGTGTCACCTAAATAATAATAAATGTGGCTTAGAAAATCATTCAATTTTATTGAAAAAGAGGTCCCTTCTCTTTATTATATTGCTTTATTTTAAGCTGCAAATCAACTCACCTTGGCATGAATTACTCCCTACCTATGAAGGCTTCCTAGATTTAGAAAATATAAGTGCAACATGCCATTTAACTTTGAATTATGGTGTTTTAGGTTTGGTAATTTTTTTTTTTTTTTTTGGTACAAAGGATTGAACCCAAGAGTGCTTAATCACGTTTTAGCCACAAACCTTTTTATTTTATTTTATTTTATTTTATTTTATTTTTATTTTGAGACAGGATCTTGCTAAGTTGCTGAGGCTGGCTTTGAACTCCCAATCTTCCTGCCTCAGCCTCTCAAGCCACTGGATTACAGGAATGCACCACCAAACCCAACTGGTTTGGTACTTACCTGTCCTCGATAGGCCTGTAAGGCAAAAGTCCTCAAACTGTGTAGTACTATTGGGAGGTGATGGGGCCTTTGGATGCTGAGGGAATTTAGGTCATTCAGAGTGTGTCCTTGAAGGGGATGTTAGGAACCTGGCTTTTTGATTTTTCTCTCCTTACTGCTTGACTGTCATGAGGTGAAAAGACTTCCTCCACCACATACCCCAGCCCTGATATGCTATTCTGCTGCAGGCCCAAATGGATAGGGTCAATAGACAACAAACTAAAACCTCTGAAACTGTGAGCCAAAATCAATCACTTCTTCTGATACATTTATTATCTCAAGTATTACATAACAGTGACAAAAATCTAACACATTTGGGTACAATAAGTGCTATTTTAGTGTAGATATGTTCCAAATATTGCATAAGATAAACTTATATTCAAATAAATTCTTTATCTGAATTTCAAATATAATTGGATCTCATATATTTTTACTAGCTACCCTATGAAACTATGACTGAAACCTTAAATTATTAGGGTTAAGTTAGCAGAATTAGATAAGCCAGTTCAAATTCTCTTGTGTATTAATAGCCTTGTGAGTAGTTAATATGAATATTTTCAATGACTATGGCTTGTTTGTGAAATCAGGAGTTGAAAATACTCAAACAATTGCTCCACAAACTCAAGGTAGTAAGGCTCATAGAGGTTGCTTGTTCCCTAAGTAAATACATTCATGGAGTTTGTTGAAATTTTTTTTAAAAAGTATTTGGCTTAGTTAGCACACAACCAACTAGTTACAAATCTTCACTAGGCCTTTAGTGGCAGATGCATTATCAGAGATTTTAATCTGATAATATGTTTAGAATGACTTTCCCATATGATGTGGATGTGGGATGGGTAAGCTATAATTTTCAAACGCATGACCATTTTTGCAAGTATAAATACATATGTGTCAGTGATTTAAGGTAATTTATTAATGAGACAACTATTAAGATATTAAAACTGATTCAAAGTGAGTAGGAAGAACACACAAGTCCATAAGGAAAGCTAAAATGAGTTTGCTAATAGATGAAAAACTGGTTTATAACATATAAGGCAAATAAGTGTGATCCTGAATTCATCTTTTCAACCAGGCCAAAAACACTGTTTAAATTTTTATAAACAAAATTCATTTTCATTTATTGTATTATTATAAACATTCCACCATCGAACTTTTACATTTGAATGTTGTAAACAGGAAGAAAAACAACCCAAAACGTACAACTTTATGTGGTTATAAAATTCTCAAAGGTCACACTAAGCAACATCCAACAGTAGCTGGAAAGACACCCAAGAATATATTTGGTTCTATTCTAAGTCTTCGAAAAGTTTTTCCAGACAATGAGACTGCAGGCATCTTTCTCATACTAGAAATATTCCATAGCACAAATGGAGGAGAAGGACCTGAACTGTGAAAATGCCTTCTCAGGTTGGTCAGGAGGCTTTGTCACCAGGTAGACTTACTCAATCCACATTACTTCAACTTTAAGCAGAAATTATTATCTTCCAGTGCATTGTAATTCCCAAAACCCCAAAGGCATTCCCCAGTGACCTACTTTCTCCAGCCATACCCTTCATGCCTACAGTTACCACCCAGTTAATCCTTATCAGTGGATTAATCCATAGTTAAACTACAATAGCCATATAAGTAAAATTTGGAGTCCTGGACATCCTTTATGGATTACAAAGTGTGGGCAGTGCTCTGAGTGATATTGAATTGGCTCAATTCTCTGCAACCCCCAATTATTATTTTTCATTCTAAAAATAAGTATAGAATATTTGAGAATGCAACAGCCTGAAATTAAGGAGGAATTGACCTGAACAGCCCTTCTGAGTACAGGATGCCCTAGAAAACCTTATCCTAGCAATTAATTTGTTCTCACAGCTGTCGTGCTGTGCTCTAAGGCATGTGCAGACAAGATTCCATCCACTCTTTGCAGATTTCCTGGGCCTTGGGGAACCAGCTCACCATGAATCCTCCATTTCTACAGTTTTGCTACCGATCTGTGAGAAGTAGAACTTCAGAGTGTAACTTGCTCTGTGAGTGTTCTGTTCACCAGATTTGCAAAAGCAGTATTGAATACAAAGTAGTAGAAATTTCAGCTCAAGGAGCAGGGGCCTATAGTGGTTACTAAAGCAAGGTGAATCCATTTCCACCTACAGAACTTGAGGGGGCTATACCTCTTGCCTTGTGACCTAGACAAGACAAGTATGGAAACTTATTCTGCCTTGCCATGTGAACAGAATTTGGGGGAGCTGGTGCCTATTGTGGGACTCAGAGGAAAGTTGTGGGTAGAGTCTCTTTATTCTAGAACCTGGTCCAGCAGAAGACTCTGTCTCCATCCCTTTGACACTACACAGTGCTCAAAAAGAATGAGACAAGACAGGTGACCACAGTGATGCCTCGGCCTAATATCTGTTGATTAGACTTTTCTCCTTAATCTAAGCCTGTGGGATTTGCATCTGCCCTGGGAAGGTGGGGAGAATCTTTTTTTTTTTCTTTGTGACATAAACTGGAGGCCTACAGAGGACTTCTTTTGCAAAAACAAAATCCTGGATGATGGAAGGCAAAAAAAAAAAAAAAAAAAATGTCTATCAAGGCTATTTTCCCTAGTGTCAATTTGAAAGTCAAAAGTTTAAAAATTGCTTTTTTAACCTCTCACCCCATTTATCTGCAATAACTATCCTAGATTCAAGGTAGTAAACCTTCCATTCCCCACCTACCTCCTTTAAGGAGCAAAGCAAAGATCAGAAAGAATACACCTGTAATCCCAGCAGCTCAGGAGGCTGAGATAGTAGAGCATCAAGTTCAAGGCCAGCCTCAGCAACTTAGTAGGGAGACCCTGTCTCAAAAAAATCAAAAAGGCTGGGGATGTGACTCAATGGTTAAGCCTCTAAAAACAAACAAACAAAAAGATTACAACTGTGTGCAGATATTCATGGGAAGAAAGCAAATGGAGTAGAGAGGGTAACCTCTTCTGTTTTCTAAGAATACAATTAAAAACATCTGCAGAAGATTTTGTGAGGCACCACCCAGAGTCCACTTTCAGGACTAGCACACTTATGTCCCCAGCTGCCTGGAATGTTGCTAGCCTAAGGTGTCCCTCTGCTAAAAGAGCTGCCTCACCCCAGGATGGCATGCCTCCCCAGGAGCAGCCTGCACCCAGTACAATAAGACAGGAGTACAGAGGCCTGCCCTTCGCCTCAGTAAGACCCTGCTGAAGGGGCACTCTGCATCCAGAGCTTCCTCTGACATTTGTGGTCTTTATCACACTTTACTATATGTCAGACTTTCACCCTGCCCAATGCACTTCCCTCACTTCTTAAAATTCTATTTATGATCAGAAGAAGTTCCTTATAAATCTCTATTTAATACACACAATTTTCTGTTTTAGAGAATCCTTACTTACATAAAATTTGTTAGAGTAAAACAATAGTAATCTGTTACTAGTGGACTAATAAATATTTACTTGTCATGAAAGAATAAAGAGTCAAAAATTCCTATCCTTGTGAAAAAATGCTAGCCAAAGAGTATTGAAGGACTAATTATTCTGGTTTAATTATGGACTATTTCTTATGAAGTGAAAATCACAAACAAATGAACGCAAACACACAAATACACACACACATTGGGAAAACATAAGCATGCAATCCATCTTCTCGACATCTTGAATGAGGACATGATATTTGGAGCTACCATATCCATTTTGCAACCCCATGAGAATAAAAGTCAGAGTGAAATTTTAAAGAATTTGAACAGGTCTCTGATAACATTGAGCCATTAAAACAACCAACCATGGAAATACTATATCATAGAATCCATTACACAAATAAATAGGGGCTTCGCTGTTTATGCCACCTCAGTGTAACTACAGTCAAGAGCATCCTAACTGATAAACCTTTCAAACCAGGACTCTGAAGGTACTACTTTCTTTTTTTTTTTTAATTGGTTGTTCAAAACATTACAAAGCTCATGACATATCATCTTCCATACATTTGATTCAAGTGGGTTATGAACTCCCATTTTTTACCCCAAATACAAGTTGCAGAATCACATCGGTTACACATCCACATTTTTACATAATACCATATTAATGACTGTTGTATTCTGCTACCTTTCCTATCCCCTACTATCCACCCTCCCCTTCCCTCTCATCTTCCCTCTCTACCCCATCTGCTGTTGTTTAATTCTCTCCCTTGTTTTTTTCCCCTTTCCCCTCACAAACTCTTATATGTAATTTTGTGTAACAATGAGGGTCTCCTTCCATTTCCATAGTTTCCCTTCTCTCTCCCTTTCTCTCCCCCCACTCGTCTCTGTTTAATGTTAATCTTTTCCTCATGCTCTTCTTCCCTGTTCTGATCTTAGTTGCTCTCTTATTATCAAAGAAGACATTTGGCATTTGTTTTTTAAGGATTGGCTAGCTTCACTTAGCATAATCTGCTCTAATGCCATCCATTTCCCTGCAAAATCCATGATTTTGTCATTTTTTAGTGCTGCGTAATACTCCATTGTGTATAAATGCCACAGTTTTTTAATCCATTCATCTATTGAAGGGCATCTGGGTTGATTCCAAAGTCTAGCTATTGTGAATTGTGCTGCCATGATCATTGATGTGGCAGTATCCCTATAGTATGCTCTTTTAAGGTCCTCAGGGAATAGACCGAGAAGGGCGATAGCTGGGTCAAATGGTGGTTCCATTCCCAGCTTTACTAGGAATCTCCATACTGCTTTCCATATTGGCCGCACCAGTTTGCAGTTCCACCAGCAATGTACAAGTGTACCCTTTTCCCCACATCCTCGCCAGCACTTATTGTTGCTTGACTTCATAATGGCTGCCAATCTTACTGGAGTGAGATGGTATCTTAGGGTGGTTTTGATTTGCATTTCTCTGACTGCTAGAGATGGTGAGCATTTTTTCATGTACTTATTGATAGATTGTATGTCCTCCTCTGAGAAGTGTCTGTTCAGGTCCTTGGCCCATTTGTTGATAGGGTTGTTTGTT
>NW_026000108.1:27129187-27152296 GCF_001458135.2 Marmota marmota marmota | reverse complement strand
GGCCAAGATTCACTTGTCTGGGGCCAACTGTCACCTCTAATATAACTTACTAATTCCTGGCAGGTCTCCTTTCAGCGGAATTTTGCTAGAAGTTCCTCAGTAGGTAGAATGTAGCTGTTTTAATGGGTGTTTCTGATCCGGTTAATGTGGAGATACTGAAAGTGCTGCTTCCTTGCCGGCCGCCATGTTGGATCTCCTGAAGGTACTACTTTCAATCTCCTCTCTGTGATTCATGGCTTTCTATCCTCTGTAAATTGAGCCAACTCCTCCACTTTTGTGAAATTACTCTATTCTTAGCAAAACACTTTATGAACAAATATTGTATGTATGTTATTTGGTACTGTGGCTAATATGATTGTAAGATTTTGGGGTATTTTAAATAAGGAGGTATATTAGTTTCCTTGAGATGCTATAACAAATCGCCACAATTGGATGATTTAAACAAGAGTAATTTATTCTCTCAAAATTTTCAGATGCCATTGTGTGCAGTGGTGCATACCTGCAATCTCAGCAGCTCAGTGGGCTGAGGCAGGATAATTTCAAGTTAAAAGTCAGACTCAGCAAATTAGGGAGGCTCTAAGCAATTGGCAAGACCCTGTCTCAAAATTAAAACTATTTTAAAAATGGCCAGGGTTTTGACTCAGCACTTGTGCGATCTTGGGTTCATTTCCTGGAACCAAAAAGAAAAAGAAAAGTTCTCAGAAGCCAGAAATTTGAATCAAGGTGTCAAGAGAGCCCTGTACTCAGAAGGCTCCAGGACATATCCTATTCCTGTATCTTTCTAGCTTTTGGAGGAAGCTTGAAATTGTTCTCCTTAGCTGGTAATTATATTATTACAATTTCTGCCTTTAGGATCACATCTTTCCTCTTTGTGTCCTTTTATATCTAAATCTCTGTCTCCTTATAAGCACAATAGTCACTTGATTTATGGAACACCGGGATCTAGTATAAACTCATTTTAATGTGATTACATCTACAGACATCTTATTGCCATCTAAGATCATGATTATAGATTCTGGAGTGGACATGAGTTTGAGGAGGCACTGTTTAAACCACCTTATGGAGGAATGTGATTTGATAATATTTGAATTTAAAAAAATTGCTCTGACTATACAGTAGACCACTTTTCTTTTTCTCCAATATCCTGATTTTCTAATTTGACATAGGACTATAATTCAGATTAACACATAAATTAGTTTAACATAAAATGAATAAGTAAGTTTCATGAGTAAGGCAAAGACTTTCCCCAATGGTTGTGAAGCATTTGAATTAGGGAACAAGTCTGTAACTTTCACATTTTGCGCTACTTTGGGACTAAGGTTACATTCTTACTTTCAGATTTTACGTATTTTCTGATTAGTGAAATTGCAAGTGTGAACTGGTACAAGTTGTATGCAATTCACACACTTATTAGGCTAGTTATAATTCAGTCACTCACCAATAACTTATTTTCCAGATACTATTATTGGTTCTGGGGATACAGCAGCAAATAACAGCAACAATATAAACTAGAAAATATAGTTCTTGCCCATATGGAGATTAGATTTTAACTTAAGAAGTGAGAAAAATAAAGACAAATAAATTCATGGTTGGCCATGCAGGTGCTACAAAGAGAAGAAACATATACACAATTACAGGGTCTGTCATTTTAGATCTGGCTATCAGGGAAGACCTCTTGGAGGAAGGAGCATATTAAAAATGATAACCCCACATTTCCCTCAGGATAAAACCAAAATTTCACACTATTAGAAAGATCCTTTAAGATCTGTTTATTGGTTAATTCCAGGCTTCATCTCTTCCATTAGATTATATAGTTATGAGACTTTTAAAGAGCATTTCTTAGTAGGATCAACATATTTATTAGTAACCACAGAATATGACTTATTTTATAGAGTTGAAGCAATTTAAAACATAGTATATAGTATTTAATTTTCTATTTTCCCATTGTAAAAAATATTAATAAATTTCACATAGTCTATATTTAGAAGAAAATACTAAGTCTGATATTTAAAACATTCTATAAAAACAAATAATCGTATTTGGTCTACTTACACACATAATTATTAGATTTATGTGACAGATTTTTCTTAATAATAAAATTTGTTTATTATAAATTTAGAAATAATATTTTAAAGTGTTATGATTTTTAATTAATTCTTACTTCTCATAACACAGTTGTAAACCATGGTTAATCTTTCAACTTCTACAAATTCCAAAACAGAGTTCTAATACTTTAGCATTTCATAATAATTATATGGATAACAATGATTGAAATCCTTAGATAAAATAACTTTAAAAAATTCATAAATATACTCTAAAAGAACGGAATAGCCTTAATAATAATTAGAAAATATAACTTAATGTGTTCTCCTAGGCAAGGATCTGAAAAACAAATTGAAATAAAGAAAACATTTCTGGAGAATAAAGTTAATCCTATTTACCTTTTAGACTCACAGGTTCTCAATTATTTGAGACAGACTTTATCAAGGATAAAATTATTGTACTTAGATTAAACGTACTGTGATGATAAAGCAATTTCAGGGCAAGAAATATCAAGCATCTTCAATAGCAACAACTTTAATTATGAAAGTACCTGACAGTAATGGAACAGATAGCAGGGGTATAGCTTTTAATGAATACATCATCATTAAATTCAAAATGGCAACAAATAGGGAGCCCTGAACATGGTCAAAAAAAAAAAGTGCCATTAATATGAGGCCTACATCATAGTCAATTTGCACAGTTACAGCTGCAGACTGAACTACTTACTGTACTTGTGCAATTTTTGGTAAATGGTATAACAGTAATTGCAATAAGTAGTCCAATTATTTAATGGTATGCATTCAAGTAGATAAGATTTATCCAGGAAACATAACTTGCTCTGCATTCTATTTTGGAAATTAGCACATAGATTTGGAGTGTATATAAGGGGATACTGGGGGTGAAATTGGCTGAAGATATTTTATTTACTTCAGATGTGAAGAATTATTCTAGCTGGAAAAGTTCTTGAATGGGAGAGAGTTTGTTCCCCAGAGGACTTATTGTACGTACACCCCTTCCTCCTTCATCCTCCATACCCACACAAATCCCTATCCTTTTACGGCTTCAGGCCCTAGCTGTGGAGCTTAGTAAGCTACAATGTCAGGTGTGTGGAGAGTGCACATGTGGAAACCACTCATTCCTCATTCGAGGCTGAGGGATTTTTGCTTACTTGCTCTACAGTTGTCAACATGTATAAGGGGTGGTTTTGGAGGGGACTGTTCATTTGGGGTCCCCTTGATCAGGTCCATGGGAGGGAAACTGTGTGTATAATCTGGATTATCAGGAATACAATTGACATATTTTGATGGTGTGACATTGTGAACGTCCTCTTCCTCTCTTCCTCCTTTCAAGGCCGAGGAGCCTCATCTCAGCTCCCCAGCTCCCCTCTGCCTGCCTGCTCCCTCAGGTACCCGCAACATTAGCTCAAGGGGAAGTCCTAGAGTATTGGCTCAGTTAGTGACAACCATGCAAGCTTTCTTTGGTAACTCCCTCTGCTTCTCCACAGACATTTCACTCTGGCCCATAACCTTTTCACACTTCCTTGATGGAGTGGAGTAGTAAAAAAAAAAAAAAGTCAAGCTCCTGAATATAGCAAAAACTAGATCCATATGGTCTTCACCATACACCTTGCTCTGTTCTCCTCTACTGATTTCCTCCCTGTACGGTCTAAGTTGTTTTTACATTCAAGAACTAGTGTTTAGACTATAAAATGGGTAAGGAGAAAGGAATGGAAGCCTGAAAGGTGACGGAGGCAGTGGAGTCTGTGCCCTTCGACATGCGCCACATACACTGTACGGATGGTCACTTATCGACACGTCACTGAAGAGCTTAAAATGGTCCCTTATAACATCAAGCTTTCTTATAATAACATGATTCCTTACTATAACCAACTCTTCTTATCTGCAATTATATCTTCATGTCCTGCATTCATAGTTTCAAACAGACTGAAATACATGCAGATGTTTTCTTGCCACTATGTCCTAAACAATGCATTACAACAATTATTTACACAGCATTTACATTGTATTAAGTACGATAAGTAATCTAGAAGTGATTTTAAGTGTACAGTATATGGAAGGGTGTGAGTAGTTCCTATGTAAACACTAGGCCATTTTACGTAAGGGACTTGAGCACCCACAGATTCTTGTGTTTAAGTGGGGCCTGGAAAGAAGCCCCTCATGGATATTAAGAAGCAAATGTCTATCATAACACAATAACTAATGTGTCACATCAAAAGTTCACACCGCTTTTATAGAACTGAAGATGTTCAGAAATAATTAAAATAGTTCATTAACTTTGCTATAAATTAAGTTTACTTGTTAAGAAATTTTTAAAAATATAATTTGGTACATCTTAATAAAAAATATATAATTTTCTTAATATATTATTTATGTATTAATTGTCATTATGATAATTGTAATTACATATCTCAAATATTATTCTCAAAACTAAAGGTATTGTTTAGAAGTTTCTAACTTGTACACAGGTTGGTTAACAATTTCTAAAGGTCTAAAGAAAATAAAGTAGCTGGAAATATGTCACAATTTTTTACCATGTATAAATTTGACAATACTTTGAATTATCTTCAAGTAATCAGATTATGAGTGAAGTGTATTTTTAATTATATGTTGTATTTCTATGTAACCAGTTTCTAGTTAATATACTATTAATATATTTTTCTTCATCTTTATGAAATACAAGTATAAGCATCAGTGTAGCAATGTCCTTAGACCACACAAGACATTTCTCATGATAGGGAGCAAATCAACAAATCTTAATTTGTATAGATAACAGGAAAGACATGCAAACATAAAAGAAAGAAAGTGATTTATTACTAGCTTTGGCTTTGTTTATTCTTTCCTTACTTTTACATAGTGTCTTTTGGTTCTCTTTATTTTTGGTTTATATAATAGATTTTCAAAACTGAGAGAGACAGGAAAATAAATTGATATAGCTATAACCAGGTATGGAAAGTCTATTATCTAGAGAGTTTCAAAATGGGATGTTACTTGCATTTATCTATCTCTCCATTTTTATCTTAACCTCAAAATTTCATATTGCTGTGGGCTCAAGGGAGAGGTCAAGTCTTGATTGAATACCTTTCTGAAATGGGCTGGTCGAGGGTCATCCATTGTTCAAGGATTCTTAGAGAATTTATTCTTGCTGATATGAAGCCTTGCCCTCCTTTTTATGGTCAATGTCAAGATGCCACATTTTGTCTCACGGCAGGTATATGTTGGTTTTCCTGGGTTAACTCCTCACCCCACAGAACTTGCTTCCTGCCACCCTTATCCTTAGAACAGGGTACGTTATTTGGTCAATGCTCACATAGACTACTTTGCTTCTTTTTCTTGGAGCACTTAAATTGCTTAGTCTGATTTATTTTTTAGTGTTTGTGCCACCAAAATGAGGTTAGTTTTACCTATGTTCTGTACTAAGCTTATTATTATGCTTTAACTTATATATTGCTATGAAATAGTAATTTTAAGATGAGGAAACTGAGGAAAGGAGAGGTTAAGTTACTAGCACAGGGTAATAGAACTAAGTGGCAGACTTGAGCTTTTTCTGAGATAAGAATATTAATGTTTGTGCAATACTGGCTCTGATCCTGAATAAGTAGTTTTGTGGAGCAGGATCTATCTCTTCTTATTTGCATTATATCCCAGAGTGTAGCATAGCATGCACCATTAAAAAGTGGTCAAGAAGCATTTGTTGAATGAAATAATAAGTGGCATCCTCACACTTTCCTGCAATAAACACAACCACCTTGGTTTTAATGAAACACTTTGAACTACTAGGGGAAACCATTTAGAGAGTAAAAGACTGAAAGATAAGCTGCCAGAAATTATATCTCCCTTCTGCATGTTGCTGGTCATGTGCTCTTATTCAGTTTTTTATTGTTATGGCTTGGATCTAGAAATGTCTCCTGAAAAGCTCATGTTTTCAAAGCATGTTCTCCAATACAGAAAGATTCAGAGTTGGGCCCTGTAGGCAATGATAAGAGATGCAACTTCATCAGTGGATTAATCCATCTGATGGATTGTTGGGAACCACTCTGGACAGGAGCTATGTATGTGGTGAGCCAGCCATGGGCTGTGTGTGAACTATGAGCATTGAGCACACAAAGTGGACTGGACTGATGTTGCCTCTCTGTGTGGGCTGATGACATATGTGTCGTTTTTGCTTGCTCTGCCTATAATCCCGACACTGCACATGAGATAGGTATGGACTTCCAAGATGTCAATCTGCTGACAGCAAGACATCACAAAAGTACACTCAACCCCCTGAAACCTGACCGCTTGCCTCATTTGAATGGCTTTTCCCCATAAAAGGGTTCAGAATGTACTCCTTTCTCTCTTTCTTGCCTGCTTTGTCTCCCTTGTGGGAGCTGTGGCTGAGGAGCAGTCACTGAACCCAAAGAAAAGGTACTTTCTGTGCCTGTGTCTTTATTTAGTTCCCAAATTCACTTGGAGTGACCCTGACTGGTTTAGTCGTGTGTGTTGCGACAACGTGTGTTGCAACAATGGATTAATAACTCGAATACACTGTTGGGTAGGACATGGCTGGAGAAAGTAGGACACTAAGGTTGTGCCCTTATCTCTGGCTCCCCAGGCTCTCTGCCTCCAGGTTGCCCTGAGCTGAGCTGAGCGGCTTTCCTCAGCCGTACCTATCCACCATGATGTTCTGCTTTATCTCAGGTCCAGAACAATAGAGTTGATTCTCCATAAACAGAACCTCTGAAACCGTAAGCCCAAAATAAACTTTCCCTTCTCTAAGTTTTTCTTGTAGGGGATTTTGGTCACTGAGACCCACAGGCAATACATGTCTTACATCAATCTAAATGCCTCATAAGTAACATGGCTATGAAAACATAAATAAAACTTCCCTCATAGGGAGGAAAAATACATAAATAAAACTTCCCTCATAGGGAGGAAAAATACACTTCCATCATTAAAGATATGCACAATATCTCATAATAGAGATTTTTCCCAATTGATATTAAATACTCTTTTTGCTATTATTCATAAATTTGTTCATTATTGGTTTCCAAAAATGCTTATACAAAATATTTACTTGAATCTGTCTTTTGGCACTACAAAAAACAAAATCCTATACCAAAGACTTCATATATGGATATTTAATATAATCCTTTATTCACTTGTACTAAATACTTACCAAACACTTATTATAATATAGGCACTTTGATAGTTACTGAAACACTGTTACAGCTGTTTAAGGAGTCCTTGCTTCCCTAAATACTGAAGTGTAACACCAGAGAAGCAAGCCCAGGCAAGTGTAGAGTGGAAAGTGGAAGGCTTTATTAAAGGACAGCCCAAAAGACTTCCCTGGAGGAAGAAGGGGACCCAAAAGGCGGAATCCTTAGAGGGGGGAGGTCTTCCCCTTTTTATAGCTAAGGTCTTCCTTTGTTTCCCTCTATCCTGCAGTGATAGAATGCAGGTGGGAAGGCCAAAAAGGTGGGAGACAGGTGGACTGGAGGAGTAATCTGGGCAGGAAGGGTCTGGGATGGTTTGATTAGCACCTCCCTGTTTGCTGGGAGCTACTTTATTAACAGTTCCTTAGGATGGGTTCTGGGCCTTGGGGACATTAACATTTCAATTTCCCCAAGTGCTGTTCTGGTTTCCTGGACTCCATTCTTGATAATGTTCTCCATTTTCTTTATCTTTCCTTGATATTAGACCTGATTTACCTAACTACACTAACTGCCTATCTTTAAATCTGGTTTCAACACCAGAGAAAGAAAAAGAGCCCTCATTGATTACACAATGTTGAGGTGAAGCAACATGAATATTTACTCTAAAATCAGATTAAAGTTATGGAAATAAAACTTTTTTTTCAAGATTAATGAATACATTTAAAAAGCTATAGAAATAATAGGATACCTGCATTTATTTACAAAATACTACATATAAAAAGAATTAATAACAGTTTTAAATAAAGTTCTATAAGAAGATAGCCAGATCAATGGGATCCTACAATTCATATAAGCAGCCTTGACCTTATTTCAAATGCTTTGGGACACAACTAAGGGGAGTCAAATGTGAAATATGACAGGCTTACCCTGACTCCCATCTTAATCTTAAATTCTTCTCATTTACAGAGCAAGAAACAAACCCCTCCTTTATAAATTGAAAATGAAGCACATCTACATTTTCTCTCACTTATCCATTGCCTTTTTTTCTAATTTGAATTAAACATGGATATGCTGTCAAATGCTGTGTGAATATTGTCTAAATGCTTGTTCTATTTTCTATGTATTTACATATGCCTAGTATACATCACATGTACAAAAATAGACATTAGTTACTTCCCATTTCCCAAGTGCTTGACATTTCAGTCCCCAGTTCCTTAGGCAATACTTCAAACCCCAATTCCCTTGGCTGCAGGTTTCTTCTATTCTCTGATCTCTTCTGAGTGAAATGCCCAGTGTACCAGTAGCTCTAGGATTCTCCCAGTGAAACTCATTTTTTTCCATGGATGTGTTATACAGTGTAAATCTGCCGTGCTCCAAAATCTCCTTGAAAACTCACATACCCATAGTTATCATTGCACATAGCAAAAAGGAGCCTTCTAGTTGCTAGTGCTGCTCTCAGAAATTAGTGAAAGTTATAAATCAAAAT
This sequence comes from Marmota marmota marmota, assembly GCF_001458135.2. Taxonomy (NCBI): domain Eukaryota; kingdom Metazoa; phylum Chordata; class Mammalia; order Rodentia; family Sciuridae; genus Marmota; species Marmota marmota. The sequence goes on along the minus strand of NW_026000108.1, from coordinate 27,143,615 downwards.
TTATTAAACACAAATACACATATCGCAGATCTGGTTCTGTTGTTTGGACAGCCAAAATGGTCATTGCATGAAAGTATAAAACACAATATTATCTATTACCTTATCATTAGAATGATCTTCATTTCATTGTATTGATTATCTGGGTAGTACATTTACTTTAAAATAGTCAAAGCAATTTTTATATTTTGTAACCTCTCAGAATAGCTAAACATTCATAAATATTTGCAAATAGATATCTGTTTAAGCTACTATAACAGAAGTGCTTAAAATGGGCCTCCAGGTGTGAACACTAACAACTAGACAGGTGCTGCTCTGGAATGGCCCTTGGCTAGAGTGTACTAATTAGTCTGTGACTGATTACACTCTTCTAAATAGTCTGGGGCCTATCTTATCGATTGCACATTGTTTTTAAAACATTTTAAATAAAACTTGTTTTCCTTAAGTTTTAAGAAGTATATCATTACATTAATAACAATGTTAGAATGAAAAAAAAAAAGGTGCAGGTTTTATCTAGGGAGTCATGAAAAGGAATGCAGAGAATCACCAATTAAGCAGATGCAACATTAACCCAAACCATGGTCATTCCAGGTACTCAGAAGTGCAGAGACAATTATTGTAAAGACATCAAACTTTGAAATTTCCTAAATTTACCATAATTGAAGGAATGGGATGCTCATTTCCCAGAAGATGCTCACAGGGCAGGTAAAGTATAATTATGGGCGTTTGTATTTTTAATCATCAACTGTTATATAGAAAGGATCAAAATCAGTAGTAAATGTTTCTGAGAGATCTCAGCTCTTGGAAAATGTGCATGCTCATATCTCTCCTAAACAAACAAAGAACAACCTTTAAGAAGCCAGCCCTTTGCCCTCAGCTAATATGAGGTCATTATTTTTTATTAACCACCAAACATTGTGATGGTATGCTATACTTAATTTCCACTCACTTTCTTTTTTCTTTTTCTATTTCCCATTCACTCCTCAACTCTAAGAACTCATTCTTTATTACAAATTCCAATTGGTACTGGGGTAGATCATTAGTAGAGCATATGCTCACTATGTAGGAGACCCTGGGTTCAACCCTCAATACCCCAAAATAAATTTCTATTGGAAGCATTATATGTACCTTTAGGTTATTGATCTTTTGAACAGTTTAAGTAATATTAATTCACACACTTACCATGAAACTCAAAACTTTTCTTATCATATCCCTTTCTTCTCATCATTATCTTCAATCTCTCTATATAGTTTCTCTTTTTCATTTTTGTTTCTTAAATATTTTTTCTTCTTTTTGTACAATATTCAAATGATTCCCTAAAGTGAGTTCATAACCAATTGCTCTAATTCAACAATATTACAAAATAAGAGTCTCACATGTTCTCCATGTTATCACCAGATTGTCTTCCCTGTTGTGATGTAGGACCATACACTTGTTGCAGTAGTATCTGTGTCTTTAGAAGCCCTCTGCCATTTTTCAAAGTAAATTGCCATCCTTGTATTCATTCCAGCCCATCCATTAATCTGGAAGGCAGTTATTTTGGAAAAAGCAAATCATCTGTAAATAGTCTTTAGCATTTTATAAAATGAAAAAAAAATTCATAAAATTTAAAAAATCTGGACTTCAGAAAAATGCAAATGCTTCATCTCTGCATATAAGAAACCCAGGGCCCCTTCCATCATTTCTACACAACTCTCTTTCTATCCATAGCATATTCTTTATTCAGATCACATGAAAATGTTTCCTGTTTGTGTAACATGCTATTCAGTCTCAAAATGAATATTACATGTTTGGCAATCACCTTTTCTTGACACTGGTGGCCTAAAAAGGGAAATAAGATGTTAATATTGTTGTTTTGGGGCCCTCAATCTACTAGAGAGAAGATGCCAAATTAAACTATCTTATTTGCTAGTAAATGGATGGAACTGGAAAATATCATGCTAAGTGAAATAAGCCAAACCCAGAAAATTCAAACTGGAATGGGTTCTCTCTATTATGAAAGTTAGACCAAAACAAGAGGGAAAGGGTGGTGTGGGGGGAATTCCATGGATTTAGAAGAGAGATCAGTGGAATAAAGTAAGGGGATTGAGGGATATGGAAAGAGACATGGGAAAAAGGGAGGAATGTTGCAATGAAATTGGCCAAACTACATGAATATATCACAGTGAATCTCACCTCTACCTATATCTGTAGTGTAGTAATTAATAAAGGAAAACTACAAATAAGTAAAAGGAGCACCTGGAGAACAGAGAAAAGGGAACAGAAGTAGGGGGGAGGGAAGAGAAAGAGGAAGTACTAGGGACTGAACTGGAGCAAATTAAATTCCATATGTAGTTATGTCAGAATGAATGCCAATATTATGTATAACTATAATAAAAAATTTAAAGATAATTACAATACAGAGTTATGAGAGTCTTAATGATTAAGAGATGAGCATATAACAAAGAGGGGATCTTGATTCATACTTGTCTGGGCCATGGAAAGGTCCTAAGAAGAAAAAAGCACGTTTTGAGTCTTTAAGAATTCAAATGATTTATGTGAAAAACAGAGCATAAATGAGGTATTTATGGACAATAACCATTTTTAAAAATGTTTTATGGCTAGATATATATGTTGCTAACTTGTGTTAAAACCTTAACTTTTCCCTGAAGTATAACATTCAAAAACCTTAAATTCACTGGCATAGTGGTACATGCCTGTAATCCAAGTGGCTTGGGATTCTGAGGCAGGAAGATCAAGAGTGCAAAGCCAACCTCAGCACTTTTGTGAGGCCCTAATAAACTCAGAAAGACCCTGTCTCTAAATAAAGTATATAAAAAATGTCTGCAATGTGGCTTAGTGGTTGAGCACCCCTGGGTTCAATCCCAAGTACCAAAAAGGAAAAGAGGCCTGGTGCAGCTGAGGAGGCTGATACAGGAGGATCTCTAATTCAAAGCAAGCCTCAGCAAAAGAGAGGCACTAAGCATCTCAGTGAGAACCTGTCTCTAAATAAAATACAAAATAGGACTAAAATACAAAATAGGACTGGGGATGTGGCTCAGGGATTAAGTATCCCTGAGTTCAATCCCTAATACCCCCTCCCCCAAAAGAAAAGAAAAAAAGTCTTAAATTCAAGAACTCAACAATTCAATTCAAAATATGGGATATATATTGCCAACTTTTAGGTTAAATTCTTAACACTTTTCTGAGCTATGACCTTTGTTCATAGGTACTTTCTTAATACCTACACTTGGAAGTCTAATAGTCATCTGATTATTTTTTGTATGTTTTCCCACTAAAATGTGCCTGGACAAGGACACATACTAGATAATAAATATATGGTCATTGAATTGAAGCAATAAACATTGAATTCATTATCAGATCATATAAGTCTTTTATAAAATTCAGTACTATTGAAAAAGTTAGAAGTTAAATGCACTACAATTTTTTCCCCTTCATCAATAGTCTTATTTTGGATCTTGCATAGCAAATGATAAATAATCTATATCTCCATTTGTCACTATATTTGAAAAAAAAAAAAACTTAACTAAGCTCTATATTGAACAGCTTCTGTTATATTGTTACATTTAATTCTAACAATAAGTTGGATTGATTGACTTCATTAAGGTTTAGAGAGGTTAAAATCTGTGGCCAAATTGGAAGAAATAGTGCAAAGGGTGTATAGAATATTCACAGTAAAGGTAACTTTATTTTTACCTTTTACCTATTAGGATTATTCCAAAATTCCAGTTCTTTGAAAAATATCTGAAAAACTAGATTTATTCTTTAACATGAATGAATTTTTTTCTGGTATTAAAGATAATGTGGATTTATTAACAAAATTCCCTATATTTTACATATGTGTTAATCAATTTTCCATTATAAATGTTTGTCTATAAAGTTGCAGTTATTCCTTTTGTTTTCAAGAAAACTTTTAAAAGATAATTTATTTTCTAGGGTGGGTAATTGAGTCTCCTTCATTTAGTTTTCTCAGTAATTTATACCAGTTCCTTTTTATCACAGCTGCTAATAATTAAAAACACCCTTAGTCATATTTGACCTCTAGTTTTGATTTAAAGGAAAATATTTCAATTGATTGAAGTTTAAAAATTACTGTATAAAAATATTCAACATTTCTTTTTTCTCTTTGTCTTTGCAATTCACCTTCAAAAGGCACTTTGATAATCTCCAATGGTAAGGTCTATGTAAGTCTATTTATTTCTGACTTTGTTTCAAAGAGCTAAAGTGGTAGTCTCCTCTGGCCCACATTTAATTAAATACAGGCTTAATTTCTAATTGCCCATCAAACCAGTTTAGCAGTAGTATATTCCTTGGTGGCAGTTGGGGTTCTTTCTGATTTTTTTTTTTCATTTTCTTTCTTTCCTTCTTTCCTTGTTTACTTCCTTCCTTTGTGGATGGCTTGGGGAAAAAAAATAATGGTGATTTCAAACAGATGGGATTTTGTCCTTATCCAGTGTCCTCAACTACATAAATACAGCAATAGGCAAGATGCAGCCAACTCTGCCTTCGGACAAGCTGAGCCTTAGACATTTAAGACAACAAAGTTATCTTCTGAGAAATTGTGTTTAATCAATATAACCTTTAAGTGAAAGGAACTGGCTTCAAATGAGTTGTTTTTTTTTTTTCTCCTTCTTCTTTGTGAATAGCAGATTATTCTCTTTTGTACAAAATTAATGTTTGAGGGAAGTGAATGTCAGAAATTTGGCCCACAGAATTTTCCATTTCCTTGTCTGTGTCTACCAGTTTTTTGGCAGAAACAAAAAAGAATAGCAAGTCACTTTGAATAACATGTGCTGTATTAATCAAAAGGCAACACCAATGCATTAATTTGCTTCTAAATTGTTAAATTATAGCCATGTCAAAATATGGACTTAAAGCTCTGCTCTATGACAATGTATTCCATAGGGCCAATACTTTACCAAAATAATAATATTTGGTAATTAAGCAGCCATACTTGCATTGAGTTATTCCAAACAATTTATAATTTATAAGCAATACAGACTTTTGTGCTACATGTATTAAATTCTCCCATAGGGGAAAAATAATAAATTATCAGCAGGCAGATGGTCAAGCAGTTTCTTTTTTTTTGGAGCCAAAGAGTTTCATATCACCCAAATTATTTGCCTGTTTTAGTGCTGTGTGTATTTACACAGTCACACTCAGTGGGTTGGTGAGTTCATCACTTGCTCATTGTGGTTTAGCTCCCCCACCCCCACTACCCTATGACAAATATTGATGGACGGACGTATCTTTTTACTTCACTCACTGTATATCATTCAAGGAATTTTTTGAGGGTTTTCATGCATTGAAAAAGAGGTTGTTTCTTCCGGGTAGTTGAGAAGGGTTGAGCAAAACTTGAGGCAGCTAGTTCAGAATGCACTCAGTTCATGGATTTAAAATCCCTCCACACATAAGTAGTAAGCGATTGCTTACTTGAATGGAGAGGGAAACCTTACTTGAATTATCTTACTCTTATTATTTTGAGACAAAATAAGCAGACAAACAAGCAAACAAACAACAACAACAAAAAACCACTCCAAACTTTATTTGCTTTAAACAAGAAACATTATTTATAGCACAATTCTGTGAATTTAGCAGTTTTGGCTTTTGATAACAGCTTGGTTTATTTATTTGTGTGAAATCAGACCCCTGCTTTGTTGGGGTGTGTTCCACTGGGATGACCTGATCTATAAAGACCTGTCTCCTCCCCTTGAATTCTCATCCAATTGGCTGGCAAGTGGGTTCTTGAGAGCAATAAGGGAATACTAATCACAACCCAAACCCTTTAACACTTTGAAGTGCACCATGTTTGCTAATGCCTCATCCAGCAAAGCAAAACTTTTGGCCCATCACAGGAGGAATAGAACTACATGAGCCTTTTCAAGCCCTCTCTGACTATTGCTTTGTAAATGCACAATAATTTGCTGAGTTGTTGACTGAATTTTGCCCTGCTGTTTTCCACAAGGAACTTTTATAACTTTTATCATTTATGAAAAGATAATCCTTTGATAACTCTGTCTTCTAAATACAAATACCCTTTTCTAACAGCCTTCTTAAGAAAGTCTTATAACTACCTGAAGATAACCTCTCCTTGTTTGGTATGCTAATAAATTTCAATTTGATTAATTATTGATGTGTTTCTTGTGGTCTTTTTCAGTGTGCTTCATTAGCATCTGCTGAGCCCCAAGCAAATGTTAGACCATGTGTTAATGGATGGAATACAAAACACATGTTAGTGTTAGGAGCAGTGTCAACATTTATGAATTTGAGAGACTACTTGGGAAAACTGTTATAAAATTCAAATTCTGGATACTACACATGGATGACACTTTTGTGGTACAGAAATGCTCGCACTTTTTTTTTTCTTTTTAATAGGAGTCATATAGACTGTATTCAAGGGATTTTTCAACGGGGGATGAGATGGAATCAAGGGGATTGTTAATTTTAAATAAAACATAGTACACAAGTCTACTTCTTGTTGTTATAACATAACCTAAGAATCTACAAAGAGATTTTTCAAATTATAGTGGATCTTCCTCTAAATGCATGAAATTTCAAGCCTGAGAGCTTTCATAATTTTACATGAAAATGTAGTGCCTCACTTAAAAGACAATAGAGAATCTAACCTTTTTAATGCCTTATTTACTTGGAGAACAATTGTGCTTTCTTGATATAGGCATTATAAATTTAATGCTTGAGGATATTGAATAAGGCTCAATGCAACATGGCAAAAATACCACTAGAATACAAATAAAAACACTAAATTCTATTCTCCATTACTAAATATGTCTTCATCTGCTTCTTAAGTATTTTCTTCATTCATCTTTCCAAGCTTTAGCCTGCTAGGGTTCAGAAGAGGCAATATTCTTTTATTCTAAAATAAAGTTTTTTTTTCTTTTTTCTCCATCTTCCCTCAAGATTATATCAGATCATATTCTATCAGTTATTTTTATTCCTTTCTTTCTTTACTCTTGTCCTATTTATGGGCGCTTCCCCATCTGCATAGCCTATACTTCCAGGTGAGGATGAGAATCCCTCCACAGACACTGACCTGCTACTAAGTTGTCATCGGTGTATTTCTTTTTATTGAGCTTGATGAAGGCATTTCTACAAAAAGCAAGCTCCACAAAAACCCTTCTTCCTACTACTGTTTATATTCTATATTTTCAATTTCATTACTTCACTTTTAATACTCTCAGTCCATTACAATATCTCTCTTTAAAGAGCAAAAAAGCAGATTGAAACAAAGGCCAACAGGCTAATGCTACATATTAGCTCATTCTTCTATTTCTTTATCCCCCTCCAAATAAGCAAACTATTTGTGAGCCAACAATACTCTATCCCTCTTTGTGAGAGGCTTATTCACTCAGCCCCATTCTTCAAGAATCCCATTATTATTGCGTATTCTTTACCATTTTCTTCACTAAGACATGGAGTGGGTAGGGATTGTAGGTGATAGTAAGGGGGAGAACTAATCATTGCCATCTCAATTAGGTAGGAGGGGTGTCTTGTATAATCTTCTCAGGTAATTCTGTTGTTATTCTTCCTTATGAATATTGTTTCCTCTCAGACACCTATCACTCATTTGTTACTTATTGTATAATGCTTTGATTTGTTATTAGGTGTGTTTTCCATTAAGTATCTTATCGAGTATGAATGCATATATAATACTTTATTTTTCCAGTGCTTAGTAAAAGGTCCTTAGCCTTATAAATAATCAATATGCTCAATTACTCTTGATGATTCTAACAGTTAATAATCTTAACATACATGTGTGTGAAAAGTTATTAATAGCAGTGTGAGGTGGAGAAACAATAATGGGGGTGTGAAAATATAAGATTGGTAGTAATTTTATACTTGCTTTAGCATTACTCTTTCATATTTTTTAGCTTTCTCTTAAATGAAAGCTGTTATGGTTTAAATATTAGGTTTCCCCCCAAAGCTCATATGTGAGACAATGCAAGAAGGTTTAGAGGAGAAATGATTGGGTTATGAAAGCCATAAGCGAATCAGTGAATTAATCCCCTGACAATGATTAACTGAGTGGTGACTGTAGGCTGTGGTTTATATTCTGTCATGGTGACTGTAGGGTGTGGTTGGAGAAGGTGGATCATTGGGGGTGTCCTTTCAGTGTATATATTTTGTTGAGCAGAGCTGTCTCTGTTTCCTGATGTGGTGCCCTGAGCCATTTTCCTCCTCCACACCCTTCCACTATGATGCTGTGACTCACCTCTAGCCCCAAGGAATGGAACCAGCTGTTTATGGATAGAGACCTCTGAAACCCTGAGTGCCCAAAGCAAATTTTCCTGTCAGGTCTTTTGGTCCCAGGAGCAAAAAAGCAGATTGAAACAAAGGCCAACAGGCTAATGCTACATATTAGCTCATTCTTCTATTTCTTTATCCCCCTCCAAATAAGCAAACTATTTGTGAGCCAATAATACTCTATCCTTATCGAAGTCTTGCAGTAGAAAATTAATTTCAGTATTAGAGGGTTGTTCCCCAAGGTGGGAAGTTCTGTGGACTATGAGGAGGTTGGGCCTTACGAGAAGTCCTTAAGTCAGTAGAGGTTCTTAAAGGGAATTTGGGAACTTTAGCCCCTTCCTCTCTTTCATGAGGTAAGCAGTTTGCTTTGCAACACTCTCCCATCATGATGTGCTGCCTCACCACAGAACCAAAGCAATGGAGCCGGTCTTTCAGGAACACAGGTCTCCCAAATTATGAGCCAAAACAAATAAGCCTACTTTTTCTATTTACAAGTTAATTATATCAAATCCTTTGTTATACTGATGAGAAATTAACTAATGTTGTACTAAATTTTCCTGAACTTCCCAGTTACTTCCAAGCAACCAAGTAGTGCTTACTCTTCCTATTAAAGGTGATAAGCTCTTTTTCTATTAATAGTCAAAAGCTGATATGATTAAAATAGGAACAATTCTCCTTGGTGGAAGAATCAAATTATGTAAAAAAAAAAAAAGAAAGAAATTATCAGTCAGGTTCTCAATGAAAGATTTTAGTATCCTTGGACATGCCCTCTACTGCGTGTTCTTAAATCCTAAGATTCAGCTGACAAAACAGAAAAAAATGTAGGCGAGAATGGTCTATGACTTGTCTTCATTTATTTTTAGACTCAAAATAAGTATTAAAGAAGACAGAACAGTATAGTGAAGTGTAAAATTTAATAAGTAATTGTGTCAATAATAAAAATGTATTAGTGATTCAATGCAGAGACATTAACACAATAACTGTTCTTGATGAAAATTATATATTTTATATCATCAAAGCATTTTGCATTTTGATGCTATTTGAAATTAATTATACAAATTAATCAGGAAAAATTGCAAAGCAAATTTTTATTGTTGATTTGTTAAATGTTAAAAATACTCAAATACTTATGTTTAAGTAATAGCTGCATTCAGAAAATACAGGGCATTCAGCAGAAAGTATGAATCTGTGCATGTGTGTGGGAGAATAGCTTGTGGGTAAATCTGACCTGTTACTAGAAATAGCTAGTTTGAAAGCTAATATCAGAGCTTGGTAATGCTCTTTCCTCAAAGCATAATGCAGATTTATCATGCTTTTCCTTTGGGGTAGATGAAGTGCTGACATAACAATTCATTGAAAAAATCAGTATGTTCAAATCCAAAAGGACAAACTATTTCAGAAACACTTTTCCTTTAAAGGCAATTTTCAGAGCTATTTTCACTCAGAAACTTTGTCCAAACTATTTCCCCCTTTAAGAAACTGCTATAAATAAATCTATCCTGTGACCTTCAATTCTCATTCCCTTAAGCATGTGTAGATTTTTATTAAAAGCAAAAATTCTTCATTTTTTTGTTACTTAAAATTGTATATATGTATACTCTATTGAACTTATTATAATTTCTAATCAGCCATCTAAAGTTGTTTTGCATATGACCTCTTTTTGGAAAACAGAAAAAAAAATACATTTGTCTCTGTGTCCCTTGGAGAAAGTCAGAGTATTTCAAAAGCTTACATACACATGCACACAGAATATTTTAATATTATTCTTTCTGATGTCTCCCCAGGGTAGACAAGCATTCTAATTCCCTGCAGTAAAGCCATTGACTTCTACTGCTTGTCCTGTATTCATTAGCAGTTTAATTACAGTCAGAGTTCTCTATATCCACTATTATACATTCTCATCAAAATCATGCACAATAGAGTGATTTTTGTACAAATCAATCATGAGGTGATGTTCCTGCACAGAAAGATCTGCTAATGTAGTTCATTTCTTACTCTGATCTGGCATTCAAAAACCTTAATTTTTCCTTCCTGCATTTCTTGAAAGGCAATGACCTAGTTTTGGAGTTCCTAGGCTTTGGAACCTAATTGTCTAGGACCAGGGTATGACTCTATTCTACAGTTTTAGGCATCAATGTTCTCATCTCTACAAAAAAATAGTCAAATTTCCCTGTAAACTTGTTATAAAATGACATTATTTACTATAGGTAAAACACTTAAGTGGTTCCTAGAACCTAAAAAATGTTATCTATGTGTTTAATGCTATTATTATATATTTTGTAAATTCAGATAATACTGGTTTACTTGTTCTGATTTTTTTTACCTTACTTTCTCTCAAATTTGTATAAACCCTTCATATTTATAAAATGCTTTCCATGATTCTGAATATATTCTGTACTACATACAACCAGGCATTGTTTTAGGTATGTGCTTTATGTATGTTTTAACATACGTGCTCCAACTAATGAAAACTAGGTAGCTGCCAAGAGAAGAATAACTTATAATGATGCATATAGAACTTCACTTGTTTAAATAGTTCTTTGAAAATTTTAAGTGATAATGGAAATATCATGTTAAATATTTTTGAAAATATACAAAGGACTAAAATTTAAAAACAACAGACAAAACAAACCAAAGTGGGGGCGGGGAACCTTGTGAGACTGGAGGAGATATTAAAGAAGAAAGATCAAACAAAGGACTATAACACCCCAAAAATCTACTAAACCTTTTAAACAAAATGAGCACCAAAAAGAGAGAGACTACAGCAAATGAGGAGTGTCCTGGCTAGTTGTGATTAGTAAGATGTAATCAGCTTGGCAAACACAGCCTTAGCAATAGCCACTTTACTTTTGAGAATTACAAAGCGATATGCTGTCTTGAGGAATAAAAGAAAAGGAACAAACCCAATTTCACTTCTCTGATGACAATGAATGTTTACCAGAATAGTGTGTGTTATATTAGGAACTCATCATTGTTGCTTTTAGATTTTCATAGAATGCATTATATCATATAACATATCAAATATGTTTGCATGCATTCATTAGACATTGAATTCTTTGAATATTGCATCTAGCAATGTGTTCCTGATGTAAGTGACTTAATAGTACCGACTGAATTTAATTTTAGTATTTTGGTAACAATTTATAAATGAGCACAAAAAGTGATATATAGTATAAGCCAAGCAAGAATTTTAAGCACAATCTTGAAAAGCATATATACTCATGAAAGTACTTACGAAATCCTGTGAACTCCTACAGAACTTAACAATGAAACGATGTGGCAAATTCTGACGGGTCATAAGGGTATAATGAGTGGCATAAGCTTTGCAAATAATTTTCTATAAAATTTCTAATAACATCATTAAGAGTGAGTTAGAATTATGTTCAAAGTTTCTATCAACCATTCTTATACTTGAAATGTTGATTTTTTCATTCAGCCCTGTAATTTAATGCTATAGCCATGTGCTAGAATGTTGAGGGCCACAGTCAAGTCGGGATGAGGCATGGCATTTTTGCCAGAAGTAGTGGTTGAGAGGTGATGCCAGCGAGCCATTTGAGTTGTCTTGGAGTGCCTGTTGAGTTCCGGTTGAGCTCTCGCAGGGATTCCTGAAGAGTTCGAGTTGGTTGGTGAAGTTCCAGTGGTGGGAGTTCTGGTTGTTGTTGGTGTGTTCCTGGAGGAGCCGCATGGGTGGCTTTCGGGAGAGTTCCCGGGGAGTGTGCTGGTGGGGTTTGGAAATAAAGTTTGTTCCTGCTTGAGTGGCTTGTGATTTATGCCCAGCCAGACTGCGGCACTAGAAAAATGGATATTTGAAAGAATAGTAAATGCTTATCAATAGGGGAAATCTGTGTACTCAAATCTAGCACTTTTTTCTTTTAGTGAAAGTTTCCTAATACATTCCTGCCTAGAGGACTTCTTATACACTAAAGTAGTTGGGCATTTCTGACCTTTAATAATAACACTAAAGATCATTATTAATAAGCCAAGTTATTCAATAAGATAAACTTTCCCAACAATTAGATAGAATTAAGTCATCTTAAGACATTTCTTAGTAGTATAAATATTAATAAACTTAATAGAATTGACTGTAGGAAGGCAAGCCTTTTCATTTTTAATTTTCTTTGAGGCATCAAGAGAACCAAATCTCCCTAGGTTAAGATGATATCTTTTTTATATACTGAAGGAAAAGATATTTTAAATGAAATCCTTAAAGATTTCCATTCTTTCTTTAAAGTCTTTCTTGTATGTTAATTCAATATCTTTCTTCTATTTCCATTGTACTGCAGATTATGTAATTGTTAGACCAACTTCTGTCTGTAATTGCTACCCTAAACATGTTTTTTCCTCAAAATACAGTATTTTGAAGCCTGAAAAATGGTAACTTTACATGCCTTATGATGTTATATTTTTGTATATTTGTACATTAAAAGTTTGACAACAGTTATGAAATTTGAGGCAAAATTTAGCATGTATGCTTTTGACAGACATTAAGATTTTTTGTAATTGTATTTAAAAACTTCTATGTATAAACATCTGTATGTAACTCATATTACTTGCTTAGGATGATTTTAAAAAGTTATTCTTGATAATAACTTCTTGAGTCACAATCTTTTGTCTTATTTCCAGAGTCTAGAAAAGATATATTCTCCTAGGAAGTGAATCCTTTTTCACCTTTTGTCTAATTTTCCCATTTTTATGCATTCTCCACTGTCAAATCCCAGTGGACATATGTTAAAAACATAACTTTTGATGAATGCTCCAATGTGGGAGCAAATCTTGTCTTTGTGTTACATAATCTATGCACATTTTCTTTTCCATCATTACTTCTTTGAAATTCAAAAAATACTTCCAATAGTATGATGTTTCCAAACTGTCCTCAGGGATCACCATTCTTATTTTCAAATGTTTCTGAAAAGGGAAGAGGAAATTCAATGTGGAAAATCTTTGCCAGCCTAGTGCTTTTATATTGTCTTCTGTGTAGCAGAACATTAAATGTATCATTTCAAAGACTGTTCTGAGAATCTCATAATTGCATCACTTAGATTTAAGAGACATAATTTATCATCATTTTGTTTGCAATTGCAGTAGTATTTCAGTCAAATTCAAAAGTACTTTTCTAATTTCATTTCTGAAGGTTATTTTGACCTTTCCTTTATATTGAATAAATAACCCAAGTCACCCTTTCATTTAGTAAATCTAGACCATGTTACAAAGGAAAGTGCTTGCATTTTTACTTGTGTTTTTATACATTAATATATTTGCAAGCTGTTGATAAAATATATTCTGCTTTTTACTTCTTTTAGCATGATGCACAACCATGGAAAGAACAATTACTTCGTTCCATAGTACATGCTGATCACTCTTTGCGAAAGACATCTAAGTGTATGACAGGACTAGACTTGATCAAAATTGTAACTAAACACAAGTTTAATTATGCCTATGGAATCTGCTTCATATGACTTTGTACAAGCTAACATCTGATTCAAAGAATTATATTTCCATATTATATTTTAATTGCTAGCTTACATTATAGACCCGATGCCCTTAGAATTATTAATAGATTAATTCTGTTGTAAGTGAAAAGGTCATAATTTTGATTCCTATTATATATATTTGCTTATATATATTTGTGTATTATACCTCTTTTTAATGAGGAAACTTATTAGCAAATTTGATAAAATTTATCTCAATAGATGAAATAAGATAACATCTATGCCAATCAATTGACTTCAAAACCATTTAGGTGTCTATTGATATATCTATCTTTCATTTTCATTCCAACTGTGACAGTCTTTGTTCAAACTTTCATGCTAGTGGTTTCCACAAGCTGAGTGTTTCAGGATGCTTGTAAGATTTTCTATGTAAGATTAAATCTGATTATGCAATTGTAGTACACTACAACATCTCTAGGCCCAGTGCTAGTCTAAGAGTTGATATCAAACAGTTGATATCAAATTGCTTGTTGCATGTACTTGGTGAGACAAAGCACTTGCACTAAAATGTAAATAAAGTACTTTATAATGTACACACTTTGATTAAAAGTGATTCATTGCATATTCATAGCTACACTTTCTTGATAAAGGCAGCAACATGTTGATACACAGATGTTGCTAATATTTTCATATATATATATATATATATATATATATATATATATATATATATATATATA